>NC_090378.1:17677665-17874290 GCF_036365525.1 Heterodontus francisci
CGATCCGCTATCCAGTCTCTATCCGATCTCTATCCGATCCTCTATCCGATTCCTCTATCCTAACATCTATCCGATCTCCTCTTTCCGATCCTCTATCCTAGTCCTCTATCGATCCTCTATCCGATTCTCTATTCCGATTCCTCTATACTATCATCTATCGATCTCTATCCTATCCTCTACCTATCCTTCTATCCTTCTCTATCCGATCCTCTATCCGATCCTCTATCCTATCCTCTATCCGATCCTCTATCCGATCCTCTATCCTATCCTCTATCCGATCCTCTATCCGATCCTCTATCTATCCTCTATCCGATCCTCTATCCGATCCTCTATCCTATCCTCTATCCTATCCTCTATCCGATCCTCTATCCGATCCTCTATCCTATCCTCTATCCGATCCTCTATCCGATCCTCTATCCTATCCTCTATCCTATCCTCTATCCGATCCTCTATCCTATCCTCTATCCTATCCTCTATCCTATCCTCTATCCGATCCTCTATCCGATCCTCTATCCTATCCTCTATCCGATCCTCTATCCTATCCTCTATCCGATCCTCTATCCTATCCTCTATCCGATCCTCTATCCTATCCTCTATCCGATCCTCTATCCTATCTCTATCCTATCCTCTATCCGATCCTCTATCCGATCCTCTATCCGATCCTCTATCCTATCCTCTATCCTATCCTCTATCCGATCCTCTATCCGATCCTCTATCCGATCCTCTATCCGATCCTCTATCCGATCCTCTATCCTATCCTCTATCCGATCTCTATCCTATCCTCTATCCGATCCTCTATCCTATCCTCTATCCTATCCTCTATCCTATCCTCTATCCGATCCTCTATCCGATCCTCTATCCGATCCTCTATCCTATCCTCTATCCGATCCTCTATCCGATCCTCTATCCGATCCTCTATCCTATCCTCTATCCTATCCTCTATCCGATCCTCTATCCGATCCTCTATCCTATCCTCTATCCTATCCTCTATCCGATCCTCTATCCTATCCTCTATCGATCCTCTATCCTATCCTCTATCCGATCCTCTATCCGATCTCTATCCTATCCTCTATCCTATCCTCTATCCTATCCTCTATCCGATCCTCTATCCTATCTCTATCCTATCCTCTATCCTATCCTCTATCCGATCCTCTATCCTATCCTCTATCCTATCCTCTATCCGATCCTCTATCCGATCCTCTATCCTATCCTCTATCCTATCCTCTATCCTATCCTCTATCCGATCCTCTATCCTATCCTCTATCCTATCCTCTATCCGATCCTCTATCCGATCCTCTATCCGATCCTCTATCCGATCCTCTATCCTATCCTCTATCCGATCCTCTATCCGATCCTCTATCCTATCCTCTATCCTATCCTCTATCCTATCCTCTATCCGATCCTCTATCCGATCCTCTATCCTATCCTCTATCCTATCCTCTATCCGATCCTCTATCCTATCCTCTATCCGATCCTCTATCCGATCCTCTATCCGATCCTCTATCCGATCCTCTATCCTATCCTCTATCCGATCCTCTATCCGATCCTCTATCCTATCCTCTATCCGATCCTCTATCCTATCCTCTATCCGATCCTCTATCCTATCCTCTATCCGATCCTCTATCCGATCCTCTATCCTATCCTCTATCCGATCCTCTATCCTATCCTCTATCCGATCCTCTATCCGATCCTCTATCCTATCCTCTATCCGATCCTCTATCCGATCCTCTATCCTATCCTCTATCCGATCCTCTATCCTATCCTCTATCCTATCCTCTATCCGATCCTCTATCCGATCCTCTATCCTATCCTCTATCCTATCCTCTATCCGATCCTCTATCCTATCCTCTATCCGATCCTCTATCCTATCCTCTATCCGATCCTCTATCCTATCCTCTATCCGATCCTCTATCCTATCCTCTATCCTATCCTCTATCCGATCCTCTATCCTATCCTCTATCCGATCCTCTATCCTATCCTCTATCCGATCCTCTATCCGATCCTCTATCCTATCCTCTATCCGATCCTCTATCCTATCCTCTATCCGATCCTCTATCCTATCCTCTATCCTATCCTCTATCCGATCCTCTATCCTATCCTCTATCCTATCCTCTATCCGATCCTCTATCCGATCCTCTATCCTATCCTCTATCCTATCCTCTATCCGATCCTCTATCCGATCCTCTATCCGATCCTCTATCCTATCCTCTATCCGATCCTCTATCCGATCCTCTATCCTATCCTCTATCCGATCCTCTATCCTATCCTCTATCCGATCCTCTATCCGATCCTCTATCCTATCCTCTATCCGATCCTCTATCCTATCCTCTATCCTATCCTCTATCCGATCCTCTATCCTATCCTCTATCCTATCCTCTATCCGATCCTCTATCCTATCCTCTATCCTATCCTCTATCCTATCCTCTATCCTATCCTCTATCCGATCCTCTATCCTATCCTCTATCCGATCCTCTATCCTATCCTCTATCCGATCCTCTATCCTATCCTCTATCCTATCCTCTATCCGATCCTCTATCCTATCCTCTATCCGATCCTCTATCCTATCCTCTATCCTATCCTCTATCCTATCCTCTATCCTATCCTCTATCCGATCCTCTATCCTATCCTCTATCCGATCCTCTATCCTATCCTCTATCCGATCCTCTATCCTATCCTCTATCCTATCCTCTATCCGATCCTCTATCCTATCCTCTATCCTATCCTCTATCCGATCCTCTATCCTATCCTCTATCCGATCCTCTATCCTATCCTCTATCCGATCCTCTATCCTATCCTCTATCCTATCCTCTATCCGATCCTCTATCCTATCCTCTATCCTATCCTCTATCCGATCCTCTATCCTATCCTCTATCCGATCCTCTATCCTATCCTCTATCCGATCCTCTATCCTATCCTCTATCCTATCCTCTATCCGATCCTCTATCCTATCCTCTATCCGATCCTCTATCCTATCCTCTATCCTATCCTCTATCCTATCCTCTATCCTATCCTCTATCCGATCCTCTATCCTATCCTCTATCCGATCCTCTATCCGATCCTCTATCCTATCCTCTATCCTATCCTCTATCCTATCCTCTTTCCGATCCTCTATCCTATCCTCTATCCGATCCTCTATCCTATCCTCTATCCGATCCTCTATCCGATCCTCTATCCTATCCTCTGTCCGATCCTCTATCCTATCCTCTATCCGATCCTCTATCCGATCCTCTATCCTATCCTCTATCCGATCCTCTATCCTATCCTCTATCCGATCCTCTATCCTATCCTCTATCCGATCCTCTATCCGATCCTCTATCCTATCCTCTTTCCGATCCTCTATCCTATCCTCTATCCGATCCTCTATCCGATCCTCTATCCTATCCTCTATCCTATCCTCTCGATCCCTCTATCCTATCCTCTATCCGATCCTCTATCCTATCCTCTATCCTATCCTCTATCCTATCCTCTTTCCGATCCTCTATCCTATCCTCTATCCGATCCTCTATCCGATCTTCTATCCTATCCTCTATCCTATCCTCTATCCTATCCTCTTTCCGATCCTCTATCCGATCCTCTATCCTATCCTCTATCCGATCCTCTATCCGATCCTCTATCCTATCCTCTATCCGATCCTCTTTCCTATCCTCTATCCGATCCTCTATCCGATCCTCTATCCTATCCTCTATCCGATCCTCTATCCTATCCTCTATCCGATCCTCTATCCTATCCTCTATCCTATCCTCTATCCTATCCTCAATCCGATCCTCTATCCTATCCTCTATCCGATCCTCTATCCTATCCTCTATCCTATCCTCTATCCTATCCTCTTTCCGATCCTCTATCCTGTCCTCTATCCGATCCTCTATCCGATCCTCTATCCTATCCTCTATCCTATCCTCTATCCGATCCTCTATCCTATCCTCTATCCGATCCTCTATCCTATCCTCTATCCTATCCTCTATCCTATCCTCTATCGATCCTCTATCCTATCCTCTATCCTATCCTCTATCCGATCCTCTATCCTATCCTCTATCCGATCCTCTATCCTATCCTCTATCCTATCCTCTATCCTATCCTCTATCCGATCCTCTATCCTATCCTCTATCCGATCCTCTATCCTATCCTCTATCCTATCCTCTATCCTATCCTCTTTCCGATCCTCTATCCTATCCTCTATCCGATCCTCTATCCGATCCTCTATCCTATCCTCTATCCTATCCTCTATCCGATCCTCTATCCTATCCTCTATCCGATCCTCTATCCTATCCTCTATCCTATCCTCTATCCTATCCTCTTTCCGATCCTCTATCCGATCCTCTATCCTATCCTCTATCCGATCCTCTATCCTATCCTCTATCCTATCCTCTATCCTATCCTCTATCCTATCCTCCATCCTATCCTCTATCCTATCCTCTATCCTATCCTCTATCCGATCCTCTATCCGATCCTCTATCCTATCCTCTATCCGATCCTCTATCCGATCCTCTATCCTATCCTCTATCCGATCCTCTATCCTATCCTCTATCCTATCCTCTATCCTATCCTCTTTCCGATCCTCTATCCTATCCTCTATCCGATCCTCTATCCTATCCTCTATCCGATCCTCTATCCGATCCTCTATCCTATCCTCTATCCGATCCTCTATCCTATCCTCTATCCTATCCTCTATCCGATCCTCTATCCGATCCTCTATCCTATCCTCTATCCTATCCTCTATCCGATCCTCTATCCGATCCTCTATCCTATCCTCTATCCGATCCTCTATCCTATCCTCTATCCGATCCTCTATCCGATCCTCTATCCTATCCTCTATCCGATCCTCTATCCTATCCTCTATCCGATCCTCTATCCTAACCTCTATCCTATCCTCTATCCGATCCTCTATCCTATCCTCTATCCGATCCTCTATCCTATCCTCTATCCTATCCTCTATCCGATCCTCTATCCTATCCTCTATCCTATCCTCTATCCTATCCTCTATCCGATCCTCTATCCGATCCTCTATCCTATCCTCTATCCGATCCTCTATCCTATCCTCTATCCGATCCTCTATCCGATCCTCTATCCTATCCTCTATCCTATCCTCTATCCGATCCTCTATCCGATCCTCTATCCTATCCTCTATCCGATCCTCTATCCTATCCTCTATCCGATCCTCTATCCGATCCTCTATCCTATCCTCTATCCGATCCTCTATCCTATCCTCTATCCTATCCTCTATCCGATCCTCTATCCTATCCTCTATCCGATTCTCTATCCTATCCTCTTTCCGATCCTCTATCCTATCCTCTATCCGATCCTCTATCCTATCCTCTATCCGATCCTCTATCCGATCCTCTATCCTATCCTCTATCCGATCCTCTATCCGATCCTCTATCCTATCCTCTATCCGATCCTCTATCCGATCCTCTATCCTATCCTCTATCCGATCCTCTATCCGATCCTCTATCCTATCCTCTATCCTATCCTCTATCCGATCCTCTATCCGATCCTCTATCCTATCCTCTATCCGATTCTCTATCCTATCCTCTTTCCGATCCTCTATCCTATCCTCTATCCGATCCTCTATCCTATCCTCTATCCGATCCTCTATCCGATCCTCTATCCTATCCTCTATCCGATCCTCTATCCGATCCTCTATCCTATCCTCTATCCGATTCTCTATCCTATCCTCTATCCTATCCTCTATCCGATCCTCTATCCGATCCTCTATCCTATCCTCTATCCTATCCTCTATCCGATCCTCTATCCGATCCTCTATCCTATCCTCTATCCTATCCTCTATCCGATCCTCTATCCTATCCTCTATCCGATCCTCTATCCTATCCTCTATCCTATCCTCTATCCTATCCTCTATCCGATCCTCTATCCGATCCTCTATCCTATCCTCTATCCGATCCTCTATCCGATCCTCTATCCTATCCTCTATCCTATCCTCTATCCGATCCTCTATCCGATCCTCTATCCTATCCTCTATCCGATTCTCTATCCTATCCTCTTTCCGATCCTCTATCCTATCCTCTTTCCGATCCTCTATCCTATCCTCTATCCGATCCTCTATCCGATCCTCTATCCTATCCTCTATCCTATCCTCTATCCGATCCTCTATCCTATCCTCTATCCGATCCTCTATCCTATCCTCTATCCTATCCTCTATCCTATCCTCTTCCGATCCTCTATCCTATCCTCTATCCGATCCTCTATCCGATCTTCTATCCTATCCTCTATCCTATCCTCTATCCTATCCTCTTTCCGATCCTCTATCCGATCCTCTATCCTATCCTCTATCCGATCCTCTATCCGATCCTCTATCCTATCCTCTATCCGATCCTCTTTCCTATCCTCTATCCGATCCTCTATCCTAACCTCTATCCTATCCTCTATCCGATCCTCTATCCTATCCTCTATCCGATCCTCTATCCTATCCTCTATCCTATCCTCTATCCGATCCTCTATCCTATCCTCTATCCTATCCTCTATCCTATCCTCTATCCGATCCTCTATCCGATCCTCTATCCTATCCTCTATCCGATCCTCTATCCTATCCTCTATCCGATCCTCTATCCGATCCTCTATCCTATCCTCTATCCTATCCTCTATCCGATCCTCTATCCGATCCTCTATCCTATCCTCTATCCGATCCTCTATCCTATCCTCTATCCGATCCTCTATCCGATCCTCTATCCTATCCTCTATCCGATCCTCTATCCTATCCTCTATCCTATCCTCTATCCGATCCTCTATCCTATCCTCTATCCGATTCTCTATCCTATCCTCTTTCCGATCCTCTATCCTATCCTCTATCCGATCCTCTATCCTATCCTCTATCCGATCCTCTATCCGATCCTCTATCCTATCCTCTATCCGATCCTCTATCCGATCCTCTATCCTATCCTCTATCCGATCCTCTATCCGATCCTCTATCCTATCCTCTATCCGATCCTCTATCCGATCCTCTATCCTATCCTCTATCCTATCCTCTATCCGATCCTCTATCCGATCCTCTATCCTATCCTCTATCCGATCTCTATCCTATCCTCTTTCCGATCCTCTATCCTATCCTCTATCCGATCCTCTATCCTATCCTCTATCCGATCCTCTATCCGATCCTCTATCCTATCCTCTATCCGATCCTCTATCCGATCCTCTATCCTATCCTCTATCCGATTCTCTATCCTATCCTCTATCCTATCCTCTATCCGATCCTCTATCCGATCCTCTATCCTATCCTCTATCCTATCCTCTATCCGATCCTCTATCCGATCCTCTATCCTATCCTCTATCCTATCCTCTATCCGATCCTCTATCCTATCCTCTATCCGATCCTCTATCCTATCCTCTATCCTATCCTCTATCCTATCCTCTATCCGATCCTCTATCCGATCCTCTATCCTATCCTCTATCCGATCCTCTATCCGATCCTCTATCCTATCCTCTATCCTATCCTCTATCCGATCCTCTATCCGATCCTCTATCCTATCCTCTATCCGATTCTCTATCCTATCCTCTTTCCGATCCTCTATCCTATCCTCTTTCCGATCCTCTATCCTATCCTCTATCCGATCCTCTATCCGATCCTCTATCCTATCCTCTATCCTATCCTCTAGCCGATCCTCTATCCTATCCTCTATCCGATCCTCTATCCTATCCTCTATCCTATCCTCTATCCTATCCTCTTTCCGATCCTCTATCCTATCCTCTATCCGATCCTCTATCCGATCTTCTATCCTATCCTCTATCCTATCCTCTATCCTATCCTCTTTCCGATCCTCTATCCGATCCTCTATCCTATCCTCTATCCGATCCTCTATCCGATCCTCTATCCTATCCTCTATCCGATCCTCTTCCTATCCTCTATCCGATCCTCTATCCGATCCTCTATCCTATCCTCTATCCGATCCTCTATCCTATCCTCTATCCGATCCTCTATCCTATCCTCTATCCTATCCTCTATCCTATCCTCAATCCGATCCTCTATCCTATCCTCTATCCGATCCTCTATCCTATCCTCTATCCTATCCTCTATCCTATCCTCTTTCCGATCCTCTATCCTGTCCTCTATCCGATCCTCTATCCGATCCTCTATCCTATCCTCTATCCTATCCTCTATCCGATCCTCTATCCTATCCTCTATCCGATCCTCTATCCTATCCTCTATCCTATCCTCTATCCTATCCTCTATCCGATCCTCTATCCTATCCTCTATCCTATCCTCTATCCGATCCTCTATCCTATCCTCTATCCGATCCTCTATCCTATCCTCTATCCTATCCTCTATCCTATCCTCTATCCGATCCTCTATCCTATCCTCTATCCGATCCTCTATCCTATCCTCTATCCTATCCTCTATCCTATCCTCTTTCCGATCCTCTATCCTATCCTCTATCCGATCCTCTATCCGATCCTCTATCCTATCCTCTATCCTATCCTCTATCCGATCCTCTATCCTATCCTCTATCCGATCCTCTATCCTATCCTCTATCCTATCCTCTATCCTATCCTCTTTCCGATCCTCTATCCGATCCTCTATCCTATCCTCTATCCGATCCTCTATCCTATCCTCTATCCTATCCTCTATCCTATCCTCTATCCTATCCTCCATCCTATCCTCTATCCTATCCTCTATCCTATCCTCTATCCGATCCTCTATCCGATCCTCTATCCTATCCTCTATCCTATCCTCTATCCGATCCTCTATCCGATCCTCTATCCTATCCTCTATCCGATCCTCTATCCTATCCTCTATCCTATCCTCTATCCTATCCTCTATCCGATCCTCTATCCTATCCTCTATCCGATCCTCTATCCTATCCTCTATCCGATCCTCTATCCGATCCTCTATCCTATCCTCTATCCGATCCTCTATCCTATCCTCTATCCTATCCTCTATCCGATCCTCTATCCGATCCTCTATCCTATCCTCTATCCTATCCTCTATCCGATCCTCTATCCGATCCTCTATCCTATCCTCTATCCGATCCTCTATCCTATCCTCTATCCGATCCTCTATCCGATCCTCTATCCTATCCTCTATCCGATCCTCTATCCTATCCTCTATCCGATCCTCTATCCTATCCTCTATCCTATCCTCTATCCGATCCTCTATCCTATCCTCTATCCGATCCTCTATCCTATCCTCTATCCTATCCTCTATCCGATCCTCTATCCTATCCTCTATCCTATCCTCTATCCTATCCTCTATCCGATCCTCTATCCGATCCTCTATCCTATCCTCTATCCGATCCTCTATCCTATCCTCTATCCGATCCTCTATCCGATCCTCTATCCTATCCTCTATCCTATCCTCTATCCGATCCTCTATCCGATCCTCTATCCTATCCTCTATCCGATCCTCTATCCTATCCTCTATCCGATCCTCTATCCGATCCTCTATCCTATCCTCTATCCGATCCTCTATCCTATCCTCTATCCTATCCTCTATCCGATCCTCTATCCTATCCTCTATCCGATTCTCTATCCTATCCTCTTTCCGATCCTCTATCCTATCCTCTATCCGATCCTCTATCCTATCCTCTATCCGATCCTCTATCCGATCCTCTATCCTATCCTCTATCCGATCCTCTATCCGATCCTCTATCCTATCCTCTATCCGATCCTCTATCCGATCCTCTATCCTATCCTCTATCCGATCCTCTATCCGATCCTCTATCCTATCCTCTATCCTATCCTCTATCCGATCCTCTATCCGATCCTCTATCCTATCCTCTATCCGATTCTCTATCCTATCCTCTTTCCGATCCTCTATCCTATCCTCTATCCGATCCTCTATCCTATCCTCTATCCGATCCTCTATCCGATCCTCTATCCTATCCTCTATCCGATCCTCTATCCGATCCTCTATCCTATCCTCTATCCGATTCTCTATCCTATCCTCTATCCTATCCTCTATCCGATCCTCTATCCGATCCTCTATCCTATCCTCTATCCTATCCTCTATCCTATCCTCTTTCCGATCCTCTATCCTATCCTCTATCCGATCCTCTATCCGATCCTCTATCCTATCCTCTATCCGATCCTCTATCCTATCCTCTATCCTATCCTCTATCCTATCCTCTATCCTATCCTCTTTCCGATCCTCTATCCTATCCTCTATCCGATCCTCTATCCTATCCTCTATCCTATCCTCTTTCCGATCCTCTATCCTATCCTCTATCCTATCCTCTATCCGATCCTCTATCCTATCCTCTATCCTATCCTCTATCCGATCCTCTATCCTATCCTCTATCCTATCCTCTATCCGATCCTCTATCCTATCCTCTATCCTATCCTCTATCCGATCCTCTATCCTATCCTCTATCCTATCCTCTATCCGATCCTCTATCCTATCCTCTATCCTATCCTCTATCCGATCCTCTATCCGATCCTCTATCCTATCCTCTATCCTATCCTCTATCCTATCCTCTATCCTATCCTCTTTCCGATCCTCTATCCTATCCTCTATCCGATCCTCTATCCTATCCTCTATCCTATCCTCTTTCCGATCCTCTATCCTATCCTCTATCCTATCCTCTATCCGATCCTCTATCCTATCCTCTATCCTATCCTCTATCCGATCCTCTATCCTATCCTCTATCCTATCCTCTTTCCGATCCTCTATCCTATCCTCTATCCTATCCTCTATCCTATCCTCTATCCGATCCTCTATCCTATCCTCTATCCTATCCTCTATCCGATCCTCTATCCTATCCTCTATCCTATCCTCTTTCCGATCCTCTATCCTATCCTCTATCCTATCCTCTATCCTATCCTCTATCCGATCCTCTATCCGATCCTCTATCCTATCCTCTATCCTATCCTCTATCCGATCCTCTATCCTATCCTCTATCCTATCCTCTATCCGATCCTCTATCCTATCCTCTATCCTATCCTCTATCCGATCCTCTATCCTATCCTCTATCCTATCCTCTTTCCGATCCTCTATCCTATCCTCTATCCTATCCTCTATCCTATCCTCTATCCTATCCTCTATCCTATCCTCTTTCCGATCCTCTATCCTATCCTCTATCCTATCCTCTATCCTATCCTCTATCCGATCCTCTATCCGATCCTCTATCCTATCCTCTATCCGATCCTCTATCCTATCCTCTTTCCGATCCTCTATCCTATCCTCTATCCTATCCTCTATCCTATCCTCTATCCTATCCTCTATCCTATCCTCTATCCGATCCTCTATCCTATCCTCTTTCCGATCCTCTATCCTATCCTCTATCCTATCCTCTATCCTATCCTCTATCCGATCCTCTATCCTATCCTCTATCCTATCCTCTATCCGATCCTCTATCCGATCCTCTATCCTATCCTCTTTCCGATCCTCTATCCGATCCTCTATCCTATCCTCTATCCGATCCTCTATCCGATCCTCTATCCTATCCTCTATCCTATCCTCTATCCGATCCTCTATCCGATCCTCTATCCTATCCTCTATCCGATCCTCTATCCTATCCTCTATCCGATCCTCTATCCGATCCTCTATCCTATCCTCTATCCTATCCTCTATCCTATCCTCTATCCGATCCTCTATCCTATCCTCTATCCGATTCTCTATCCTATCCTCTTTCCGATCCTCTATCCTATCCTCTATCCGATCCTCTATCCTATCCTCTATCCGATCCTCTATCCTATCCTCTATCCGATCCTCTATCCGATCCTCTATCCTATCCTCTATCCGATCCTCTATCCGATCCTCTATCCTATCCTCTATCCTATCCTCTATCCGATCCTCTATCCGATCCTCTATCCTATCCTCTATCCGATTCTCTATCCTATCCTCTTTCCGATCCTCTATCCTATCCTCTATCCGATCCTCTATCCTATCCTCTATCCGATCCTCTATCCGATCCTCTATCCTATCCTCTATCCGATCCTCTATCCGATCCTCTATCCTATCCTCTATCCGATTCTCTATCCTATCCTCTATCCTATCCTCTATCCGATCCTCTATCCGATCCTCTATCCTATCCTCTATCCTATCCTCTTTCCGATCCTCTATCCTATCCTCTATCCGATCCTCTATCCGATCCTCTATCCTATCCTCTATCCGATCCTCTATCCTATCCTCTATCCTATCCTCTATCCTATCCTCTATCCTATCCTCTTTCCGATCCTCTATCCTATCCTCTATCCGATCCTCTATCCGATCCTCTATCCTATCCTCTATCCGATCCTCTATCCGATCCTCTATCCTATCCTCTATCCTATCCTCTATCCGATCCTCTATCCGATCCTCTATCCTATCCTCTATCCGATCCTCTATCCGATCCTCTATCCTATCCTCTATCCTATCCTCTATCCTATCCTCTATCCTATCCTCTTTCCGATCCTCTATCCTATCCTCTATCCGATCCTCTATCCGATCCTCTATCCTATCCTCTATCCGATCCTCTATCCGATCCTCTATCCGATCCTCTATCCGATCCTCTATCCGATCCTCTATCCGATCCTCTATCCTATCCTCTATCCGATCCTCTATCCGATCCTCTATCCTATCCTCTATCCGATCCTCTATCCAATCCTCTATCCTATCCTCTATCCGATCCTCTATCCGATCCTCTATCCTATCCTCTATCCTATCCTCTATCCGATCCTCTATCCGATCCTCTATCCTATCCTCTATCCGATCCTCTATCCTATCCTCTATCCTATCCTCTATCCGATCCTCTATCCGATCCTCTATCCTATCCTCTATCCTATCCTCTATCCTATCCTCTATCCTATCCTCTTTCCGATCCTCTATCCTATCCTCTATCCGATCCTCTATCCGATCCTCTATCCTATCCTCTATCCGATCCTCTATCCGATCCTCTATCCTATCCTCTATCCTATCCTCTATCCTATCCTCTATCCGATCCAGTTCAGTGAAACGAGCTCGTTCAAAGAAAATCAAGTGTGACATCACAGGCAAGCAGGTAGGTGATTGGTTGGGAAGAACCTATCTGTATGGTGGGTATCTGGTAAGTGATTAAGGTCCATTCTAATTTTAACGGTTAAAATAGTGAAGGAACTAGTGGTAAACTTAATATAATCTATAAAAAAAAGAACATAAATAATTGAATAAAGTAATTAAATAGTAAATTGAAACACATTAAGGATGGCCGGATAGATGATGTGCCATGGCTGCAGCGAATGGGAGCTCCTGGATGCCAGTGTGATTCAGGGCAAATGCGTCTGCAGTAGGTGTTTGCGGCTCAAAGAGATTCGGCTCAGAGTCATTGAACTGGAGTTCGAGCTGCAGACACTGAGACACATCAGGGATGGAGAAAGTTAGCTGGACATTTTGTACCAGGAGGCAGTCTTGCGCCTTAGGATAGGGTCTTCTAATTTGGTCAGTGGTCAGGGACAGGAGTTTGTAGCTGCAGCTGAGGCAGGCGAGGGGACCCAGAGGGCAGGAGTGCAGGATCCTCAGTCTTTGCAATTGTCCAACAGGTTTGAGGTTCTTTCAGCTTGTTTGGATGAGTGTGGGGGCTGCAGGGTGGATGAGTAACCTGACCATGGCACCATGGTACAGGAAGCCATTCAAGTGGAGGGAGAAAAATGGAATGTAGTGGTAGTAGGGGACAGTATAGTTAGGGGGATTGACACTGTTCTCTGCAGCAAAGAGCGAGAGTCCAGATGGCTGTGTTTCCTGCCCAGTGGCAGTGTTCGGGACATCTACTCAGGGTTGGAGAGGAACTTACAGTGGAAGGGGGAGGATCCAGTCGTCGTGGTCCATGTAGGTACCAACGACATAGGCAGGACAAGGAAAGAGGTTCTGCATAGTCAGTATGAGGAACTGGGTGCCAGATTAAGAAGCAGAACCTCAAAGATAATAATCTCTGGATTATTACCTGAGCCATGTGTAAATTGGAGTAGGGCAAATAAGATTAGAGAAATTAATGCATGGCTCAAAGACTGGTGAGGTAGAAGTGGGTTCCGGTTCGTGTGGCACTGGCACTGGTACTGGGGAAAGTGGTGGCTGTACCGTTGGGACAATCTACATCTGAACCATGCTGGGGCTGGTGTTCTAGCGACCTGCATAACTAGGGAAGTGGAGAGGGTTTTAAACTGAATAGTGGGGGCAAGGGATCAAATTTGAGAAGATATGGTAAATCAAAGAGTAGAGACAAGGCAAGAGAAAAAGGTATTAATATGGGAAATGATAAACAGACCGTGACAGGAAGGGACAGAGCATACAAATCTAAGAGTAAATCAACAAATAAGGCTAGAGGTTACAAAAATAATAAAAGGGCAAAACTAAAGGCTCTATATCTGAATGCACGTGGCATTCGAAACAAAACAAATGAACTGAGAGCGCAAATAGAAATAAATAAGTATGATCTGATAGCCATTACAGAGACATGGCTGCAGGATGACATAGATTGAGACCTGAATATTGACGGGTACCTGGCATTTAGGAAGGACAGGAAGCTAGGAAAAGGTGGAGGGGTGGCTCTGTTAATTAATTGGTATTAGTGCAATAGAGAGGGATGACCTAAGTTCAGGAAACCAGATGTAGAAGCAGTTTGGGTAGAGATGAGAAATCATAAAGGCAAGAAGGGCGGCACAGTGGCGCAGTGGTTAGCACCGCAGCCTCACAGCTCCAGCGACCCGGGTTCAATTCTGGGTACTGCCTGTGTGGAGTTTGCAAGTTCTCCCTGTGTCTGCGTGGGTTTCCTCTGGGTGCTCCGGTTTCCTCCCACATGCCAAAGACTTGCTGGTTGATAGGTTAATTGGCCATTATAAATTGCCCCTAGTATATAGGTAGGTGGTAGGGAAATATAGGGACAGGTGGGGATGTGGTAGGAATATGGAATTAGTGTAGGATTAGTATAAATGGGTGGTTGATGGTCGGCACAGACTCAGTGGGCCGAAGGGCCTGTTTCAGTGCTGTATCTCTAAACTAAACTAAACTAAGTCACTTGTGGGAGTGGTGTACAGGCCACCTAACGTTAACCACACTGTAGGATGGGGTATAAAGGAAGAAATGATGGCAGCTTGTCAGAAAGGTACAGTGATAATAGGGATTTTAACCTACATATAGACTGGAAAAATCAGATGGGCAGAGGTAGCCTAGATGAGGAGTACATAGAATGTGTTCGGGATAGTTTCTTGGAACAGTACGTTCTGGAGCCGACCAGAGAACAGGTTATACTAGACCTGGTATTGTGCAACGAGATAAGATTAATTAATGAACTCATAGTTAAGACACCCCTAGGTAGCAGCGATCATAATATGATTGAATTTTACATTCAGTTTGAGGGATAGAAGAGTGGATCGAAGACTAGTATTTTAAACTTAAATATGGGCAATTATGAGAGCATGAAAGCAGAGCTAGCTCAAGTAAACTGGCAAATTAGGTTAAGGGATAGGACAATAGAGATGTACTGGCAGACATTTAAGGGGATATTTCAGAATACACAGAATAGATACATTTCAATGAGAAAGAAAAATTCCAAGGGGGGGACCTGACATCTGTGGTTAACTAAAACAGTTAAAGATAGTATCAAACTGAAGAACAAGCCTGTATTGCGCAAAGATGGGAGGCAGGTCAGAAGATTGGACAGAATATAAAAAAACAGCAAAGAAGGACTAAAAGATTGATAAGGAAGGTAAAATTAGGGTACATGACAAAGCTAGCTAGAAATATAAAGACAGATAATAAGAGTTTCTATTGATATTTTAAAAAGAAAAGGGTTAACAAAGTGAACGTTGGTCCTATAGAAAGTGAGTCAGGGGAATTAATGAAGGATAATAAGGAGATGACAGATGAATTGAACAGGTATTCTGCATCGGTCTTCACTACTGAGGATACAAGTAACATCCCAGTATTAGCTATAAGTCAGGAAATGGAAGATAGGGAGGAACTCAAGAAAATTACAATCACCAGGGAAGTGGTACTGAACAAATTGTTGGAGCTGTGGGCTGGCAAGTCCTCGGGTCCTGATGGACTTCATCCTAGGATCTTAAAAGAAGTGGCTTGTGAGATAGTTGATGCATTAGTTTTAATTTTCCAAAATTCCCTAGATTCGGGGAATGTTCCGCTAGACTGGAAAATAGTGAATGCAACTCCTTTATTCAAAAAGGGAGGGAGACAAAAAGCAGGAAACTACAGGCCAGTTAGCTTAACATCGGTCTTAGGGAAAATGTTAGAAGCTATTATTAAAAATATTACAGCAGGGCACTTAGAAAAATTGAAGGTAATCAGGCAGAGTCAACATGGTTTGTGAAAGGGAAATCATGTTTAACCAATTTCTTGGAGTTCTTTGAGGGAGTTACATGTGCTGTGGATAAAGGGGAACTGGTGGATGTATTGTACTTAGATTTCCAGAAGGCATTTGATAAGATGCCGCATCAACGGTTATTGCAAAAAACAAAATCACATGGTGCGGGCGTAACATGGATAGAAGATTGGCTAGCTAACAGGAAACAGAAAGTAGGCATAAATGGGTCATTTTCTGGTTGGCAATATGTAATGAGTGGTGTACCACAGGGAATGTGCTGGGGCCTCAATATTTTTACAATTTATATAAATGACTTAGATGAAGGGACCGAATGTATGGTTGCTAAATTTGCTGATGACACAAAGACAGGTAGGAAAGTAGGTTGTGAAGAGGACGAAAGGAGGCTACAAAGGGATATAAATGGTTAAGTGAGTGGACAAAAGTCTGGCAGATGTAGAATAATGTGGGAAAATGTGAAGTTGTCCACTTTGGCAGGAAGAATAAAAAAGAGGCATATTATCTAAATGGTGAGAGATTGCGGAGCTCTGATATGCAGCGGGATCTGGGTGTCCTAGTGCATGAATCGCAAAAGGTTAGTATGCAGGTACAGCAAGTAATTAGGAAAGCTCACAGAATTTTTTTTTTTTTTTTAGAATATTACAGCGCAGTACAGGCCCTTCGGCCCTCGATGTTGCGCCGATCATCTGACCTACACTATTCCATTTACATCCATATGTCTATCCAATGACCACTTAAATGCCCTTAAAGTTGGCGAGTCTACTACTGTTGCAGGCAGGGCGTTCCACGCCCCTACTACTCTCTGCGTAAAGAAACTACCTCTGACATCTGTCCTATATCTTTCACCCCTCAACTTAAAGCTATGTCCCCTCGTGTTTGCCATCCTCATCCGAGGAAAAAGACTCTCACTATCCACCCTATCTAACCCTCTGATTATCTTGTATGTCTCTATTAAGTCACCTCTCCTCCTCCTTCTCTCTAACGAAAACAACCCCAAGTCCCTCAGCCTTTCCTCGTAAGACCTTCCTTCCATACCAGGCAACATCCTAGTAAATCTCCTCTGCACCCTTTCCAAAGCTTCGACATCCTTCCTATAATGCGGTGACCAGAACTGCACGCAATACTCCAGGTGCGGCCTCACCAGAGTTTTGTACAGCTGCATCATGACCCCGTGGCTCCGAAACTCGATCCCCCTACTAATAAAGGCTAACACACCATATGCCTTCTTAACAGCCCTATTAACCTGGGTAGCAACTTTCAGGGATTTATGTACCTGGATACCAAGATCTCTCTGCTCATCTACACTACCAAGAATCTGCATTGCTGTTACTCCTTCCAAAGTGAATCACCTCACACTTCTCCGCATTAAACTCCATTTGCCATCTCTCAGCCCAGCTCTGCAGCCTATCTATGTCCCTCTGTACCCTACAACACCCTTCGACACTATCCACAACTCCACCGACCTTCGTGTCATCCGCAAATTTACTAACCCACCCTTCTACACCCTCATCCAGGTCGTTTATAAAAATGACAAACAGCAGTGGCCCCAAAACAGAACCTTGCGGTACACCACTAGTAACTAAACTCCAGGATGAACATTTGCCATCAACCACCACCCTCTGTCTTCTTTCAGCTAGCCAATTTCTGATCCAAAGCTCTAAATCACCTTCAACCCCATACTTGCGTATTTTCTGCAATAGCCTACCGTGGGGAACCTTATCAAACGCCTTACTGAAATCCATATACACCACATCCACGGCTTTACCCTCATCCACCTGTTTGGTCACCTTCTCGAAAAACTCAATAAGGTTTGTGAGGCACGTCCTACCTTTCACAAAACCGTGCTGACTATCGCAAATGAACTTATTCTTTTCAAGATGATTATAAATCCTGTCTCTTATAACCTTTTCCAACATTTTACCCACAACCGAAGTAAGGCTCACAGGTCTATAATTACCAGGGCTGTCTCTACTCCCCTTCTTGAACAAGGGGACAACATTTGCTATCCTCCAGTCCTCCGGCACTACTCCTGTCGACAATGACGACTTGAAGATCAACAACAACGGCTCTGCAATCTCCTCCCTGGCTTCCCAGAGAATCCTAGGATAAATCCCATCTGGCCCAGGGGACTTATCTATTTTCACTCTTTCCAAAATTGCTAACACCTCCTCCTTGTGAATCTCAATCCCATCTAGCCTAGTAGGCTGTATCTCAGTAATCTCCTCGGCAACATTTTCTTTCTCTACTGTAAATACTGACGAAAAATATTCATTTAACGCTTCCCCTATCTCCTCTGATTCCGCACACAACTTCCCACTACTATCCTTGATTGGCCCTGTTCTAACTCTTATCATTCGTTTATTCCTGATATACCTATAGAAAGCCTTAGGGTTTTCTTTGATCCTATCCGCCAATGACTTCTCGTGTCCTCTCCTTGCTCTTCTTAGCCCTCCCTTTAGATCCTTCCTGGCTAGCTTGTAACTCTCAAGCGCCCTAACTGAGCCTTCACGTCTCATCCTAACATAAGCCTTCTTCTTCCTCTTGACAAGCGCTTCAACTTCTTGAGTAAACCACGGCTCCCTTGCTCGACAACTTCCTCCCTGCCTGACAGGTACATACTTATCAAGGACACGCATTAGCTGCTCCTTGAATAAGCTCCACATTTCGTTTGTGCCCATCCCCTGCAGTTTCCTTCCCCATCCTACACATCCTAAATCTTGCCTAATCGCGTCATAATTTCCTTTCCCCCAGCTATAATTCTTGCCCTGCGGTATATACCTGTCCCTGCCCATCGCTAAGGTAAACCTAACCGAATTGTGATCACTATCGCCAAAGTGCTCACCTACATCTAAATCGAACACCTGGCCGGGTTCATTACCCAGTACCAAATCCAATGTGGCATCGCCCCTGGTTGGCCTGTCCACATACTGTGTCAGAAAACCCTCCTGCACACACTGGACAAAAACAGACCCATCTAAAGTACTCGAACTATAGTATTTCCAGTCAATATTTGGAAAGTTAAAGTCCCCCATAACAACTACCCTGTTACTCTCGCTCCTGTCGAGAATCATCTTCGCTATCCTTTCCTCTACATCTCTGGAACTATTCGGAGGTCTATAGAAAACTCCCAACAGGGTGACCTCTCCTCTCCTGTTTCTAACCTCGGCCCATACTACCTCAGTAGACGAGTCCTCAAACGTCCTTTCTGCCGCTGTAATACTTTCCTTGATTAACAATGCCACACCCCCCCCCTCTTTTACCCTCTTCTCTGTTCTTAGTGGAACATCTAAATCCCGGAACCTGCAACATCCATTCCTGCCCCTGCTCTACCCATGTCTCCGAAATGGCCACAACATCAGGATCCCAGGTACCAACCCATGCTGCAAGCTCACCCACCTTATTCCGGATGCTCCTGGCGTTGAAGTAGACACACTTTAAACCAAGTTCTTGCTTGCCAGTGCCCTCTTGCGTCCCTGTAACCTTATCCCCTACCTCACTACTCTCAACAGCCTGTACACTGGCACTGCAATTTAGGTTCCCATTCCCCTGCTGATTTAGTTTAAACCCCCCCGAAGAGCACTAACAAATCTCCCCCCCAGGATATTGGTACCCCTCTGGTTCAGGTGAAGACCATCCTGTTTGTAGAGGTCCCACCTACCCCAGAAAGAGCCCCAATTATCCAGGAAACCAAAACCCTCCCTCCTACACCATCCCTGCAGCCACGTGTTCAACTCCTCTCTCTCCCTATTCCTCTCTTCGCTAGCACGTGGCACAGGCAACAACCCAGAGATAACAACTCTGGTTGTTCTCGCTCTAAGCTTCCACCTTAGCTCCCTGAATTTCTGCCTTAAATCCCCATCTCTCTTCCTACCTATGTCGTTGGTGCCTATGTGGACCACGACTTGGGGGTGCTCCCCCTCCCCCTTACGGATCCCAAAAACACGATCGGAGACATCACGTACCCTGGCACCTGGGAGGCAACACACCAACCGTGAGTCTCTCTCGTTCCCACAGAACCTCCTATCTGTTCCCCTAACTATGGAGTCCCCAATGACTAATGCTCTGCTCCTCTTCCCTTTTCCCTTCTGAGCAACAGGGACAGACTCTGTGCCAGAGACCTGCACCCCATTGCTTACCCCTGGTAAGTCGTCCCCCCCAACAGTATCCAAAACGGTATACCTGTTGTTGAGGGAAACGGCCACAGGGGATCCCTGCACTGCCTGCTGGTTCCCTTTCCTTCCCCTGACGGTAACCCATCTACCTACTTCTTTTACCTGAGGTGTGACTGCCTCCCTATAACTCCTGTCAATAATCCCCTCCGCCTCCCGAATGATCCGAAGTTCATCCAGCTCCAGCTCCAGTTCCCTAACGCGGTCTGCGAGGAGCTGGAGTTGGGTGCACTTCCCGCAGATGCAGTCAGCAGGGACACTCTTGGCGACCCCTACCTCCCACATTCTGCAGGAGGAACATACAACTGCCTTTACCTCCATTCCCACTATTCTAGATTCCCAATAAATCTACTGAAAAACCAAACGAAAAAAAAGTCAAAACTTGTTCGCTTAGCAATCCGACGGACTGAAGTTTTAAATAAAAAGCTTACCTTATCAACACCCTAGAGTCCTTTTTTTTTGGTTAGAGGAGGAGGGTGGGTGGGAGACACTACACGTGTAGTGTCTCGGGTACTGCCACTGCCCAAATAAATAGTTTTCCCCTACCCAGCAGTCCCCGGTCCTCCGAAACAAAAAAGGGATTAACTTGTAACTTACTGAAATTGACCGCTCAGCTGAAAGTCCGCTCCGCACCCCGTTCTATCAAGGCTGCTCCTCGCAAAAGACAAAGATTTTAAAACTGCCCAAATAAATAGTTTGTTATCGTTTATTGCAAGGGGAATTGAATACAAAAGTTAGGAGGTTATGCTTCAGCTATACAGGGCATTGGTGAGACCACATCTGGAGTATTGTGTACAGTACCGGTCTCCTTATTTAAGGAACGATGTAAATGCATTGGAAGCAGTTCAAAGAAAGTTTACTGGACTGGTACCTGGAATGGGCGGGCTATCTTATGAGGAAAGATTGGACAGGCTAGGCTTATATCCGCTGGAATTTAGAAGAGTAAGAGGCTACTTGATTGAAACATATAAGATCCTGACGGGTCTTGACAGGGTGGATGTGGAAAGGATGTGTCCCCTTGTGGAAGAATCTAGAACCAGGGGTCACTATTTAAAAATAAGGGGTCACCCATTTAAGACAGAGTTGAGGACAATTTCTTTCTCTCAGGGGGTCGTGAGTCTTTTGGAACTCTCTTCCTCAAAAGGCAGTGGCAGCAGAGTCTTTAAATATGTTTAAGGCAGAGGTAGATAGATTCTTGAGAAGCAAGGGGGTGAAAGGTTATCGGGGTAGGTGGAAATGTGGAGTAATCAGTTCAGCCATGAACTTATTGAATGGTGGAGCAGGCTCGAAGGGCCGAGTGGCCTACTCCTGCTCCTATTTCTTATGTTCGTATGTATCATTTCAAGCCGCACATAGCCCATTTCATTGTTCCCCAGCTGGAATGCTGGCATCTGTGAGGATTGAACCCATCCTGTGATGGCATCTAATTTTGAAGCATCGTCCTACTGTTCACACAAGCTGTGGGGATATAGATATATAAAGACAAATGAAAGCAGTTTGGAACACACAAAGACAGACGGAATAGTGAAAGTGGTTAACAGTGGAGTAACATTGACACCTACTGGTAGCACTGGGACACTGCAGAGATGCCAGTGAAAAGACACTGCCATCTACAGGTGTTACAGAGAATGTCAAAACAAAAAGCACAGAGAAACAGGATTAGTGGGAAGACCAACCTGGCGAGCTAATCAATAGAGACAGAGACTGGTAATGGAAGAAACAGAGGAATGATGCAAAAGGAAAAATAGAATGAGATGCATCTCAGAAGAAGCTTTTATATCTCAGATTGCTTTTTAGTTGCATTTAATTTACTGAGTTAAATTACTTCGGGGTGGCATTGGCAGGTTTACCGTGATAATAATTGGGATTATGCAAATTGAAAAATTCATTGTTATGATCGAGGCAGGAGGAGTGCACTGTTAATTCAGTCCCGCTTCTTCACAGGTCACAACATATATCTAAATTTTCCCACTTACCGAAACCGTCAATCAGATACTCTATTTTCACCCCAGAATAAAGCACACCAACCCGGTTTCTTTAATAAATAACAAAATTATCTGTTTATTATACCCCAAGTCTTAACCAATAATAAAGGAAACATATACACACAAATTGAAATATTAAAGCCCCTTTATTTATCCTAGCTCTCACACACACACTCATACACAACCAGTTAACGGGGATTTTTGTTTACATCTGTTACAAAGAAATGGAAGGAATAAAAAATTACTTAGACTGAAGAGAAGATATGGAAGTCCTTTGCTTTGGCGAGGTGTCCCAAAGGCGAATAGGTAGCTGCCACTAGGAATCTTCCTAGAACAGTTCTTTTCATGTAATGGTGATGAACAGTCGGGGTAAGCTTTCAAGAGATGCAGCTACAGAAGGCTTCACATAGGTCTTACATCAGGTGTGCAGCAATAAAGGTTTCAATTCTCACACATTCGATGCAAAGTTCCTTCAAAGATACAGAATGCCTTCAAAGAGAGAGATAATAGTACAACTTGATACACGATTTTGCTTTTCAAAAGAAAGATAAGCAGAGTTTTCTTCTGTTGTCCTGGAAGGTCAGGAATCAAACTTCTTTCTGTTCTTGGCCAAAATCAACTGGCTTTTTTAACAGTTCAAAATGAAACAAAACTGTTCAACAGCAATCCTGTGAAGGCTATAAATCGTGGTCTATCATTTCCTTGTCTATTTCCTTATCTGTCCCTTCAGGTCATAACACAACTCCCTGCTGTGTTTACTTGAAATCAGATGTTTTCCAGTAAGATTTGTTTACTGGTCAACCTTCTGTTGACCTTCCTTTTAGGAAAAACACCCAAAGTTTCGCTTCTTCCAGATTCCAGCATCTATGAAATCCTTTTCAGTTTTTAAAATATAGATTCTCAAGTTTTAACAAAAAAATGGAAACTCTCATAACATTACATTGAAATGAAACCAAACAAGCAATCTATATAACAAAAGCACATTATCAGGTCATTATCACATTGCTGTTTGTGGGAGCTTGCTGTGCACAAATTGGCTGGCACGTTTCCTACGTTACAACAGTGACGACACTTCAAAAGTGTTTCATTGGCTGTAAAGTGCTTTGGGATATTCTGTAGTCATGAAAGGCACTATATAAATGCAAGCTTTTATTTTTTAATCAAGGTGCAGAATTTTCCTCATTTCCACTCCTGCCAGGAGCAGTGCAGTGGGAAATATGAGATGGTTAATGTTCAGAGATGGACTGCACAATAAAATAAATCTCACTGTGTCCTGCAGTAGGAAGAGATTGGAAATAAAAAGAACCTTAGGGTAGCATTCCTGCTCGGTTGTGCTGGCTTGTTTAGCTCAATTCGCCCAGAATCGCCATGTCATGCACGGAAGGAGATGAAATGAACATTGAATTGGAGGAATTATTAAAATAAAAAGTTAACTGCTAAACTAAACCACAAGTACATGGACACTTGTACCACAGACAAAATGGAGTCACGATCATGTGACCCCATCCTGTACTGGAAATCAACAAGCCTGTTTACAAAGACGAAACTCATTAACTGCATCCGAAAAGCTCTGGGGAGAAGCCATTGGAATTGAAAGGTGTACCTTTGCATATTGATGACTCCTAATTATATGAACAAACTAACAAAGGGTTCTGGAGCCAAGGTGACTCACAGCCCAATACAAAATGAATTGGTGTGGAATAACACCATCATAACAGACTGGTCCCCTTTCATACATTAACAAATAGCCATCGTTTCCATATCCTGGTCCATTGTGTGGTCACATTAGGGGAGAGTGCCATGTGTCACCAAACAGAAAATCAAAGGTGAGTGAGTTTTACTTAAAGGGTAGCCCTCTGGAGAGAGAGGATAGATTGAGAAAAAGCCAATGAAAGCCAGTCCAGCCAAAGGCTATGAGATCACACCAGCACAAAGAAGAAGCCCTATTGCTAATTATATGCTTCAACAAACTGCAGCAGAGAACTGAAAGTGATCACCACCTCCAGTCTGACGTTGTAACCATCAGAAATCTCCAACGCCTCAGCAAGTTCACAACTATAAACATCCAGGCCTGCACCTTTGAAAAGACTTTTCTTCGCAAGAAGATGCAACAGGGTTTTCTGTGAACCACAAACTCTTACCTCCCTTTGAACTTAAATTGCATCCTACCCTTTCTCTCTCTATCTATTTATTCTTGTATTTACATGTGTGTGAATGCGTGAGTGAACGTTGTGAAATTCAGGCTTTGCTGTTTAAATAAATTTGATTTATTTTAACCGATGAGAAAACCTGTCGTTTACCTGTTTATTTGACCCGAAAACACTCAGGGACTAACATCATTTTAACAAAACACGATTGTGGGCAGTTGGGAAGTGAGGAGTGGAAGTTACCCGCATCATTTGCCACCTGTCTGTAACAGCTGTAACCAACGTAAAAGTGAATGCATCTTCAAATTCCATATCCCACCAACCTAGTCAGTAGCCTCAGACACTGCTCAATGAACCACATCCCCATCACGCTCCTCCCGTACTGAGAAACTTACCTGCTCTGCCCTCTCCACCAGTGTTCTGCCTCAGAGCCCCAGACAGGGATCCAAAGGCACGGGAGTGCCGGCCACCGGCACCAATATTGCAGCGGGACAGATGGCAGGAGCATAAAGGTACTTAATTAGTTAATTTAAATTACATATTTAAATTGGGCTCCTATCGCCATGCAGTTTCTCCGCCACCAGCAATATCGGGCCAGGCTTTCCCAGCGTCAAGGTCCGTGATGGGCCTCCGCCAGAGGCATTTTCCAGCACCACCCACCCACCACCACAATCCGCCCCCCCCCCCCTCCCCCATGTCAGGGCGCCTGTAAAATGTGCCCCAATGGGCTGGAATTTATACTCCCGCCGCCAATTTCAACAATGACAGTCCGCCCACGTCGGCCGCACGTCGCAGAGCCACCACGATATTAAGCGCAGTAGCTCATTTAAATAGCTGGGGCGGACCACCACCCCACCCCCTCCCCTCCGATGACATGGAGGAGGTGGGCTGTCCATCCCTGTCAATGGTGTCAGCTGCCTGCGCGCAGGTGCTGACGCCATTTTTAAAGGGCTTCAAATCCTAACATTCAATTTACACATATAAAGAAAAATTTAATGACAAACATTAAATGCATTTATTCTGTCCCTCTCCCACCCCCCCCCCCCCCCCCCATTAACAATTAAATGAATTACTTGCCCTCCCCACCCCCGAAACACTTACCTTGTCCGCCTGACTAAAGGCTGGCTACCCGACATGTGTCGGGTCGGCTCTCTCTTCCGAGTCCAGCATTCGGGCTCGGGTCAGGTCGGGTCGGGCTGGAGAGTGCTGCCTTCAGGAAGCAATCTTCAATTCAACATTATGTTCAAGCCGGGAAACATGTTGCTATGACATCATCGCACTCATGCTGTCGCTTCCATGCATCCAAGGGTGATTCTACACTACAGTACACTATGGATGTAAAACGAATGCTGTCTACTGGAGAATGTTTAGCAGTGGAAAGTCCTGTAGCCGGAAAATCTTCCGTTTGGAAACATTTCAATGCTGTTGTTTAACGCAATAGTAAAAATTTAAGTGGATTTATACAATGCAAATCTTGCAGACTTCTACTAAAATAATCCAGCAAAAAGACGGGAAATTCATCATTGCAGCAGCACACTGAAAAAGGTTGTACTCGACCCGCAGCACGGTCAAGTCAGTTGTACATAACTCAGTTTGTACAGACGAGGGAAAAAAACACACCCGCTTACAAGAAATCAGAAACTACAGACAAATGCGTGAGTCTCTGTTGCAGGGATATTCGACATTTCCAAACTGTCTCTGGTGAAGGGTTTGTTGAGCTAGCACAAGAGCTTATCAATGTGGGTGCTACATCCGGTCGAGTATCAGCAACAAGTGTGTTACCAAATCCAACAACAGCTTCAAGAAAGTGTCGTGACGTGGCTGAAGAAAAGAGAAAACAACTAATTTCTCAGATTACTGACATACTGAAGGATGTGAATGTGGAAATGACAATTGACATGTGGATGGACGACTACCGTAAAATCCATTATATGTCGATAACTTGTCATTACATCACAGTAGATTTTAAACTTAATGCCAAAGTTTTAACAACAGCAATGTTTCCACTGGAGGACACCAAAACTGGCAAAAACATCAGGCGTGAGATTTTAAAGCTGCTCGTGAATACTTTTGGATTCAACCCAGCAAATGTAAATAAATTAGTCTGGGTGACAGATCAAGGCGCTAACATAGTGCTTGCTCTTAGACCATATCAACGTCTGGATTGTCAGGACCATGAATATAACACGCTCCTTTGACATTCATTTGATCCAAAGGAATTAGCTTCTGAAGCTCCGGATGTTGTAGAAACTATACATCATGCCAAAGCCTTGGTGACATATGTTAAGCAGTCTGGTCTTGCTGCACAGTTGTCAAAAACTTTAAATCCAATGGGAGAAACGAGGTGCAGTACTGTGTATCTGACACTGAATTCAATTCAGGATATTTATCATGAGCTGCACGAGAAACTGGAATAGCATGGGGGAAACAACAGGCTGGAAAACATCGGCCCGATGTCTTGCAGTTTTTGGTTGATTTCCTCCGACCATTTTCTGAAGCTCAGAGGGATCTCGAGGGAGACCAGTATCCGACTTTGAACCTGGTAATTCCGTGGTTTGAGAAACTTAAACGACTCTGTCTGTCAATTTCTTCAGATACTCCAATGCAAGCAGTTGTCAGGCAATGGCACAGAGAGTGGATTCTGAAGAAAGTTGAAGTAAATGACATGCACAAGATAGCAACATTTTTCTGTCCTAAATTTAATCAGCTGCGAATGTTGTCCAGCCATGGGAGGGAAGAAGTTTGTTCTGAAGTGCACAGACTTATCAACAACTTTCAAACAGAAGAAACTGGTTAACGATGAACCTACAGCTGTCAAAAAAACAGTGACCTAATTTGCTGAATGGGAGAATGTTCATGAAGAAATGGACACAATTGATGAAGTGCAGCAGTACACAGCACAGAAGCCTACTGTGTTGGCAATGGCAAGTGAGCGTGATCTGTTGGTCTGGTGAAAGGAACACAGTGTTGCATACTCTAAATTGGCCAGGCTGTGACTTTACATTCCGGCGAGCAGTAGCAGCAGTGAGAGGAATTTCAGCATAGCTGGAAGGACAATCGACCAGCGGAGGACTACTCTTAGCCTTCCACTGTTGACTCTGTTCTTTTTTTACATGAAAATTTATAACACCTTTTCTTTTCTATTTTTTTGCTATGTCTGTAACTGAGACTATTAAATCAAATGTTCACCTAACTGCCTATTGGGTGCTTTGTTGGAGTCGGCTATTTGTTTTCTTTTTAATCTACGGTTTGACGCCATTTGTTTCTGTTTTATCTGGTTATTATCACAGTGCTGTCTGTGGGAGCTTGCTGTGTGCAATAGCTGCTGCGTTTCCTTCTTTATAACAGTGATGACAATTCACAAAGACCTTCATTGGGTGGAAAGTGATTTGGGATGTCATGAGGTTGTGAAAGATACTAGAGAAAAGCAAGTCTTTCTTTGTAGAGAGAAAATGGATAATCTCATGACAAGACTGCTTCAAAAATCATGAGGGAATCAAGATGATGTTTGAAAGTCTCAGAAGAGACAGGTGGATATTTCTGACAGAAAAGAGAAATACTGTTTGTATTTGAAAGTTATCTACAAAAACTTAGTTCGGCTCCAAGAGGTGGGATCTTTAATTTCATCTACTCAAGGAGTTGGAAGAAATGTGTTCAATAAATACATAACTGTATTTGATCGCTGTTAGATTATTTGTTTTGCATTTTAAGACTTCAAATCAGGGCTTCTGGGATGCGTTATCTCTTCTAAGACTGAACTGTAATCTTACAGAGGAACAAAACAGTCCAGTGTGTAAAGGCAATTAACAAGCAGCGCCTGCTGATTCTTTATCTGGCAGTGCTACAACAACTTACAAAGATCTCAAAGGATAGATGGACATTTGGAAAGCTTTGGAGGGTTGAGATCCACCCACGACATCAAATAATCTAGGGGTAAGAAAAATTTTTTCAAAAGTGATACAAATGCGGCACAGTGGCGCAGTGGTTAGCACCGCAGCCTCACAGCTCCAGCAACCTGGGTTCAATTCTGGGTGCTGCCTGTGTGGAGTTTGCAAGTTCTCCCTGTGTCTGTGTGGGTTTTCTCTGGGTGCTCCGGTTTCCTCCCACAGCCAAAAGACTTGCAGGTTGGTAGGTAAATTGGCCATTATAAATTGCCCCTAGTATAGGTAGGTGGTAGGGAAAATATAGGGACAGGTGGGGATGTGGTAGGAATATGGGATTAGTATAAATGGGTGGTTGATGGTCGGCACAGACTCGGGGGGCCGAAGGGCCTGTTTCAGTGCTGTATCTCTAAACTAAACTAAATCTTTATGTAAAATTGTTTTAAATGTCAATGCTAGAAATTGTTTGACATACCTTGTCAACATTAATATATCTGTTTTTTTTGCTTTGTAGGCTATTCATGGAGAGGTCACTCCATAGTCGCCTCACAGCGACCAAAACAACACAGAAGGCAGCAGTTACAGGTTATGAATCCAGCTCAATTGGCATAGAGATTGGGCGCCACGGGTTGCCTTTGTCGGTGGGAGAGGCCATCGCATCTCACTGGACAGCTACCGCCCGCCTCAAACCGGGCAGACCCCGGTCAGTAAGGTTCTGTCCCGCCACAGACCACCTGCTTCAATGGGTGCTTGGAGCTCAGGGTCATTGCCCGACAAGTGGACTGTAACACCACACCAAAGAGCACGAAAAAAAAAAGGAAAGAAGGTACCAGCCCTTCGTTTTGCAAGCTGGAACATCAGAACTATGTGTCCTGGCCTGTCGGAAGACCTTACGCAAATCAATGATTCTCGGAAGACCGCCATCATTAACAATGAGCTCAGTAGACTCAATGTGGACATTGCAGCACTTCAGGAGACATGCCTCCCTGCGAGTGGATCTCTAAGAGAGCAAGTCTACACCTTCTTCTGGCAGGGTAGGGATCCTGAAGAACCAAGACAGCATGGAGTGGGCTTCGCCATCAGAAACTCTTTGCTCAGCATGATAGAGTCACCTTCAAATGGCTTGGAGCGCATACTGTCCATCTGACTGCTCACTGCCTCTGGTCCAGTACACCTACTCAGCTTCTACGCTCCAACACTCTGCTCCCCACCTGAAATTAAAGACCAGTTCTACGAGGAACTCCAGATCATCATTAGTAGCATTCCTAATACCGAACATTTATTCCTGCTGGGGGAATTTGACGCCAGGGTTGGGGCCAACCATGACTCATGACCCTCCTGCCTTGGGTGCTATGGCATTGGAAGGATGAATGAGAATGGACAGAGACTGCTGGAGTTGTATACCTATCACAACCTCTGCATCACCAACTCGTTCTTTCATACTAAACCCTGTCCCCAGGTTTCATGGAGACACCCAAGATCACATCGTTGGTACCAGCTGGGCCTCATCGTCACAAGGCGAGCCTCTATAAACAGTGTCCAAATAACACGCAGCTTCCACAGTGCGGACTGCGACACCGACCACTCCCTGGTGTGCAGCAAGGTTAGACCCAAACCAAAGAAGCTGCATCACTCCAAGTAGAAGGGCCGCCCGCGCATCAACACTAGCAGAATTTCTTATCCACAGCTGTTACATAGGTTTCTAAATTCACTTGAAAAAGCCCTTCAAAACACTCCTGCAGGGGATGCAGAGACCAAGTGGGCCCACATCAGAGACGCCATCTATGACTCAGCAAAGACCACCTTTGGCAAACGTGAGAAGCGGAATGCAGACTGGTTTCAATCTCACTTTGAAGAGCTGGAACCTGTCATAGCTGCTAAGTGCATTGCACTGTTGAACTACAAGAAAGCCCCCAGTGAGTTAACATCCGTAGCACTGAAAGTAGCCAGAAGCACTGCACAAAGAACAGCCAGGCGCTGTGCAAATGACTACTGGAAACACCTATGCAGTCGTATTCAGCTGGCCTCTGACACTAGAAACATCAGAAGAATGTATGATGGCATTAAGAGAGCTTTTGGGCCAAGCATCAAGAAGATTGCCCCCCTCAAGTCTAAATCAGGGGACACGATCACTAACCAACGCAAGCAAATGGACCGCTGGGTGGAGCACTACCTAGAACTGTACTCCAGGGAAAATGTTGTCACTGATACCGCCCTCAATGCAGCCCAGTCTCTGCCAGTCATGGATGAGCTCGACGAGCAGCCAACAAAATCAGAACTCAGTGATGCCATTGATTCTCTTCTTTCTTCTTTCTTTTGGGCCTCCTTATCTCGAGAGACAATGGATACGCGCCTGGAGGTGGTCAGTGGTTTGTGAAGCAGCGCCTGGAGTGGCTATAAAGGCCAATTCTGGAGTAACAGGCTCTTCCACAGGTGCTGCAGAGAAATTTGTTTGTTGGGGCTGTTGCACAGTTGGCTCTCCCCTTGCGCCTCTGTCTTTTTTCCTGCCAACTACTAAGTCTCTTCGACTCGCCACAATTTAGCCCTGTCTTTATGGCTGCCCGCCAGCTCTGGCGAATGCTGGCAACTGACTCCCACGACTTGTGATCAATGTCACACGATTTCATGTCGCGTTTGCAGACGTCTTTATAACGGAGACATGGACGGCCTGTGGGTCTGATACCAGTGGCGAGCTCGCTGTACAATGTGTCTTTGGGGATCCTGCCATCTTCCATGCGGCTCACATGGCCAAGCCATCTCAAGCGCCGCTGACTCAGTAGTGTGTATAAGCTGGGGATGTTGGCCGCTTCAAGGACTTCTGTGTTGGAGATATAGTCCTGCCACCTGATGCCAAGTATTCTCCGAAGGCAGCGAAGATGGAATGAATTGAGACGTCGCTCTTGGCTGGCATACGTTGTCCAGGCCTCGCTGCCGTAGAGCAAGGTACTGAGGACACAGGCCTGATACACTCGGACTTTTGTGTTCCGTGTCAGTGCGCCATTTTCCCACACTCTCTTGGCCAGTCTGAACATAGCAGTGGAAGCCTTACCCATGCGCTTGTTGATTTCTGCATCTAGAGACAGGTTACTGGTGATAGTTGAGCCTAGGTAGGTGAACTCTTGAACCACTTCCAGAGCGTGGTCGCCAATATTGATGGATGGAGCATTTCTGACATCCTGCCCCATGATGTTCGTTTTCTTGAGGCTGATGGTTAGGCCAAATTCATTGCAGGCAGACGCAAACCTGTCGATGAGACTCTGCAGGCATTCTTCAGTGTGAGATGTTAAAGCAGCATCGTCAGCAAAGAGGAGTTCTCTGATGAGGACTTTCCGTACTTTGGACTTCGCTCTTAGACGGGCAAGGTTGAACAACCTGCCCCCTGATCTTGTGTGGAGGAAAATTCCTTCTTCAGAGGATTTGAACGCATGTGAAAGCAGCAGGGAGAAGAAAATCCCAAAAAGTGTGGGTGCGAGAACACAGCCCTGTTTCACACCACTCAGGATAGGAAAGGGCTCTGATGAGGAGCCACCATGTTGAATTGTGCCTTTCATATTGTCATGGAATGAGGTGATGATACTTAGTAGCTTTGGTGGACATCCGATCTTTTCTAGTAGTCTGAAGAGACCACGTCTGCTGACGAGGTCAAAGGCTTTGGTGAGATCAATGAAAGCAATGTAGAGGGGCATCTGTTGTTCACGGCATTTCTCCTGTATCTGACGAAGGGACAACAGCATGTCAATAGTCGATCTCTCTGCACGAAAGCCACACTGTGCCTCAGGGTAGACGCGCTCGGCCAGCTTCTGGAGCCTGTTCAGAGCGACTCGAGCAAAGACTTTCCCCACTATGCTGAGCAGGGAGATTCCACGGTAGTTGTTGCAGTCACCGCGGTCACCTTTGTTTTTATAGAGGGTGATGATGTTGGCATCGCGCATGTCCTGGGGTACTGCTCCCTCGTCCCAGCACAGGCATAGCAGTTCATGTAGTGCTGAGAGTATAGCAGGCTTGGCATTCTTGATTATTTCAGGGGTAATGCTGTCCTTCCCAGGGGCTTTTCCGCTGGCTAGGGAATCAATGGCATCACTGAGTTCCGATTTGGTTGGCTGTATGTCCAGCTCATCCATGACTGGTAGAGGCTGGGCTGCATTGAGGGCAGTCTCAGTGACAGCATTCTCCCTGGAGTACAGTTCTAGGTAGTGCTCAACCCAGCGGTCCATCTGTTTGCGTTGGTCAGTGATTATGTCCCCCGATTTAGATTTGAGGGGGGTGATCTTCTTGATGGTTGGCCCAAGAGCTCTCTTCATGCCATCATACATTCCTCTGATGTTTCCGGTGTCTGAGGCCAGCTGAATATGACTGCATAGGTGTTGCCAGTAGTCGTTTGCGCAACGCCTAGCTGTTCTTTGTGCAGTACTTCTGGCTGCTTTAAGTGCTGCGGATGTTAAATCGCTGGGGGCTTTCTTGTAGTTCAAAAGTGCAATGCGCTTAGCGGCTATGACAGGTTCCAGCTCTTCATTATGAGATTGAAACCAGTCTGCATTTCTCTTCGCACTTTTGCCGTAGGTGGTCAAAGCTGACTCATAGATGGCGTCTCTGATGTGGGCCCACTTGGTCTCAGCATCCCCTGTGGGAGTGTTTTGAAGGGCTGTTACAAGTGAATTTAGAAATTTTTGTAACAGCTGTGGGTGAGAAATTCTGCTTGTGTTGATGCGCGGGTGGCCCTTCTGCTTGGAATGATTCTCTAGCCAGTGGAAAAGCCCCTGGAAAGGATGGCATTACCCCTGAAATAATCAAGAGTGCCAAGCCTGCTGTACTCTCAGTACTCCATGAACTGCTTTGCTTGTGCTGGGACGAGGGAGCAGTACCACAGTAGATGCGCGATGCCAATATCATCACCCTCTCTAAGAACAAGGGTGACCGCGGTGACTGCCACTACCGTGGAATCTCCCTGCTCAGCATAGTGGGGAAAGTCTTCGCTCGAGTCGTTTTAAACAGACTCCAGAAGCTGGCTGAGCATGTCTACCCTAAGGCACAATGTGGCTTTCGAGCAGAGAGACCCACCGTTGACATGCTGTTCTCCCTTCGCCAGCTACAGGAGAAATGCCGTGAACAACAGATGCCCCTCTACGTTGCTTTCATAGATCTCACCAAAGCCTTTGACCTTGTCAACCGATGTGGTCTCTTCAGACTACTAGAAAAGATCGGATGTCCACCAAAGCTACTAAGTATCATCACCTCATTCCATGACAATATGAAAGGCACAATTCAGCATAGCGGCGCCTCATCAGACCCCTTTCATATCCTGAGTGGTGTGAAACAGGGCTGTGTTCTCGCACCTACACTGTTTGGGATCTTCTTCTCACTGCTGCTCTCACATGAGTTCAAATCTTCAGAAGAAGGAATTTTCCTCCACACAAGATCAGGGGGCAGGTTGTTCAACCTTGCCCGTCTTAGAGCGAAGAGCAAAGTATGGAAAGTCCTCATCAGGGAACTCCTCTTTGCTGACGATGCTGCATTAACATCTCACACTGAAGAGTGTCTGCAGAGACTCATCAACTGGATTGCGGCTGCTTGCAACGAATTTGGCCTAACCATCGGCCTCAAGAAAACGAACGTCATGGGACAGGATGTCAGAAATGCTCCATCCATAAATATTGGCGACCACAGTCTGGAAGTGCTTCAAGAGTTCACCTACCTAGGCTCAACTATCACCAGTAACCTGATTCGAGATGCAGAAATCAACAAGCACATGGGAAAGGTGTCCACTGCTATGTCCAGACTGGCCAAGTGGGTGTGGGAAAATGACGCACTGACACGGAACACAAAATCCGAGTGTATCAGGCCTGTATCCTCAGTACCTTGCTCTACGTCAGCGAGGCCTGGACAAGGTATGTCAGCCAAGACCGACGTCTCAACTCATTTCATCTCCACTGCCTCCGGAGAATCCTTGGTATCAGGTGGCAGGACCATATCTCCAACGCAGAAGTCCTCGAGGTGGCCAACATCCCCAACATATGCACCCTGCTGAGACAGCGGCGCCTGAGATGGCTTGGCCATGTGAGCCACATGGAAGATGGCAGGATCCCCAAGGACACATTGTACAGCGAGCTCGTCACTGGTATCAGACCCACCTGCTGTGCATGTCTCCACTTTAAAGACGTCTGCAAACGCGACATGAAGTCCTGTGACATTGACCACAAGTAGTGGGAGTCAGTTGCCAGTGATCGCCAGAGCTGGCGGACAGCCATAAAGGCGGGGCTAAAGAGTGGTGAATCGAAGAGACTTAGCAGTTGGCAGGAAAAAAGACAGAGGTGCAAGGGGAGAGCCAACTGTGTAACAGCCCCGACAACCAATTTTATCTGCAGCGCCTGTGGAAGAGTCTGTCACTCTAGAATTGGCCTTTATAGCCAGTCCAGGTGCTGCTCCACAAACCACTGACCACCTCCAGGCGCTTATCCATTGTCTCTCGAGACAAAGAGGCCAAAGGAAGAAAGAAGAAGAAGGCTATTCGAGGTGCTGGCCATTACGTGTATGCTGATCAACCAGAAGTCTTCAATCAAACAGTACTGCAAATCTGCAGTACTGTAGACTAATGATCCGACAGCACTGTTAATCTGCAGCACTGTACATTAACAATCAAACAGCACTGCGAAAGCCTGCTATCTGATCTGCTATTTTTCCAGTCAATCAATCTTTCCTTTCACTGAAATTTAGCTTCCAGTCCAATCTCTCTGTATTGAATTCACTGAGCTTAGGAATAGCAGTAAGAAAATGATAATTGGCCTCTGTGTTGCTCATATTCAAATCTTCATGGCCTTGCACACATGCCACCACCACACCACCCCCCAACCACTCCAAATCTTTACAGCCCTACAACCCTCTGAAAACTGTGTTGACTGAAAAAGAGAGGGGGGAGGTTTGTACCCCTGATCACTATCCAATGAACTCGGCCACAAAGTGCTCATGTATGAAAGTTGAGGGAGGCAGGGGGGCGGGGTACGAGGGTTTGGTCTGGGAGCGTTGGTTCCTGGTGATGGGATCAGGGTCAGATTCCCCACAACCCATCTGCAGGAATACCCTGCTGTCGGAACCAACGAACCAGATCACAACATTTGGACAAGGTGGAGCACAATAACCTGTTTGATATCATTAACTTCATTACGATAGTCGGATCGGGTCGGGCGCGAAAACAATTAAAGGACTCGGGCCCGGGTCAGGTTCGAGTTGGATGTGGTCAGGTCGGGCCTGTGTCGAGTTTCAATTTTAAACCCGAGCAGGCCTTTACACCAGACCTCCCCCGCAACAGAGTACATAAACTTTACACGATAATGCTTTCCACCATCCCTACACCAATGATATTAGTTTGACCCCGCTCCCCCCACCACCCCACCCCCCCATCCCACACTGAGAAACTTACCTGCTTCCCCCCTACCCACCAGTTTTACGCCGCAGTTACCAGATGGGGATCCAATGGCATGGCAGTGCCGGCCAGCGGCACGAATATCGGACCGGGACAGATGGCAGGAATGTAAAGGTAATTATTCAGTTATTTATATTTATTTACATATGTTAATGGAGGTCCCGTCACTGAGCAGCAGGGGACGCCATGAGGCCTCACTGCTGCCGGCAATATTGGGCCAGGTCTCACGGCGTCAGGGTGCGTGGCGGCCCTCTCCAGAAGGCATATTCCGTCCTCCCCTGCCATGGCCCCTGACGTCAGGGGGATGTGTAAAATTCAGCCCAATATGTTGTGGAACCAACCCGGGAGCAGATGATTTTAAACCTGGTAATATGTAATGAAACAAGATTAATAAATGAATTCATAGTAAAGGATCCTCAGGCAAGAGTGATCATAACATGATAGAATTTCACTCAGTTTGCGGGTGAGAAGTTTGGGTCTGAAGCAAGTGTTTGTAACTTAAATAAAGGCAATTACAAGGGTATGAAGACAGAGTTAGCTAAAGTGGACTGGGGAAATAAGTTAATGGTAAGACAATAGAGAAGCTGTGACAGACATTTAAGGAGTTATTTCAAAACTCTCAACAAGGATATACTACATTGAGAAAGAAAGACTATGAGAAGGATGCACCATCTGTGGCTAACTAAGGAAGTTAAAGATGGTATCAAATTGAAAGAAAAGGTGTACAATGCTGCAAAGATTAGTGGTAGGCCAGGGGATTGGGTAAATTTTAGAAACCAGCAGAAGATGACTAAAAAATAAAGAAGGAGCAATTCGATTATAAGAGTAAACTGGCAAGAAATATAAAAACAGACGGTAAAAGCTGCTACAATATGTAAAATGGAAGAGAGTAGCTGAAGTAACTGTTGGTCCCTTAGAGGATGAGACTGAGGAATTAATAACAGGAAATAAGGATACGTTAGATTTTTGGTCTACAAGGGAGTCAATGGTTAAGTGGGGCAGACAGGAAAGTGGAGTTAAGGTCACGATCAGATCAGCAATGATCTTATTAAAGGCAGAGCAGGCTCGAGGGGCCGAATGGCCTACTCGTGCTTATATTTCTTGTGCTCTATATTCTTATGTTTTTTAAAAATAATTTTTTCACAAGGTGTGGGCTTTGCTGTTTAGGCCAGCATTTATTGCCCATCCCGAATTGCCCTTGAGAAGGTGATGGTGAAACATCTTCTTGAACTGCTGCAGTCCATGTGGGGTAGTTACACCCACAGTGCTGTTAGGAAGGGAGTTCCAGGATTTTGACCCAGCGACCGTGACGGAACGGCGATATAGTTCCAAGTCAGGATGGTGTGTGTCTTGGAGGGGAACCTGCAGGTGGTGGTGTTCCCATGCACCTGCTGCCCTTGTCCTTCTAGGTGGTAGAGGTCATGGGTTTGGAAGGTGCTGCCTGAGTAGCCTAGGTGCATTTTTGCAGTGCATCTTGTAGATGATACACACTGCTGCCACTGTGTGTTTGTAGATTGGGTGCCAATCAAGCAGGCTGCTTTGTCAAGCTTCTTGCATGTTGTTGGAGCTGCACCTATCCAGGCAAGTGGAGAATGTTCCATCACACTCCTGACTTGGGCCTTGTAGATGGTGAACAGACTTTGGGGAGTCAGGAGGTGAGTTACTCGCTGCAGGATTCCTAGCCTCTGACTTCACCTCACCCTTATACACTTAGCACTGTTGCAAGCTGCCCATCCACATCTCACAGCTTGCACACACTGCCAGCAATTCAACCATAACAGCCATATCACCCAAAACATTGCACTACACTCACTAGCATACTTCCCTCTCCCTTGCAGGACAAAGTGGCGCACAACCGGAGGCAGCAGGAGCTAAATGGCAGGGGACAGGGACACTGCATGTTCTTACCATGTTGGAGAAAACAGTCCTTGCCAACAATGGAGCAGTACTAACTGAGGCCGTAGCCAGCAGCAGCACAGAAGCTGTCTAAGATCATGGTACACTCATACCTAATCCTCCTTTGCATATCCCACCGTCCTCTCATCCCACAATCCTTTCTAATTTACAAGCTGAAGATGCTGTAAGCATGCACCTCTTTGCACCTCCCCTCACCACAAACCTTCCCTTGTGCCTTTTTCCTTTCAGATACCCAAAACCTGCAACTTGGGCGGGCAGAGGTGGAAGAGAAGGAGGTGGAAGAGTAGGAAAATAGTGATAAGGAAGAAACAGTATCACTCCCTCCCTAACAGCTCTGTGGGTGCATGCAGACTGCAGTGCTTAAAAAAGGCACCTCAGCACCACCTTCTCAAGGACAATTAGGGATGTGCAATAAATGCTGACCTAGCTAATGATGCCCACATCCCATGAATGAATAGATAAAGGAAAATAAAGCCAACAGCTGTTATGATCGAGGCATGAGTCATGCATTGTCAATTCAGTCCCATTACTCCACAGGACACAACATATTGTTAAAGTTTCCCACCTACTGGAAATTAGCCAAATTAAACACTTTATTAACCTCCAGAATAGAATTAACCAAACCAGGTATCTTTAAACAACAACAAATTAACTATTTATTAATAAACTAAATCTTAAACAATATTGAGATAAATCTATGTCTGAAAAGACTTTATGACTTCTTATTCCTCCTAACCCCCATGCACACACACACAGACATTCGAAAACCAACGGTTAACCGGTTTTAAATGGTGTTTTAAAATTAGAGCTGTTTCGTAGGAATAATAAAATAACTGGGATGTAAGTCTTGGTTGGTTATGTTCCTAGAGCGGTGAGGTGTCCCAGAGTTGAATAGTCAGATGCCACTCAAAGTCGTCAGGTGAATTTGACGAACAATCTATAATGGATAGGTGTTCAAAGTACTTCAGCTGCAGTAGGCATCACACAGTTCCTTCAACAAGGAGTATACCAACAGATCTATTTGGATTTTTAAATTGGCAGTCTGTCAGTAAAAACTTTGCTGCGAGTTCCACAAAACACAAACAGGCAATGGAGAGTCATTCCTGAGGCAGTGACTTCTTAGATTGGAAGTAAAAAAGGAATTTGCTACCTCCAACAATACAAAGATTTCCTTTTCTGGGTTTTTTCCCTCTCCAGGCAAAAGACAGCCTGTAGATGAAAATAGATTTTTCTGCCGAGAGATAGACAACTTCTTCCTTCAGTGAGCATGCTTCGCTGGTCTCCAGATCAAACCAGTTCTAGCCAATCTTTACACATAGTCAAATGATACAATACAGCATGTGACCTCTCTCTCTCTTGCTGTTGCCAAGGAAGCAGGCTTGCTTCTGCACACACTGTTCCCAGGGAGAAAGAACACCTCTCAGTCCACCTCAGTACACAGACCCCCACTTAGTTTTCAACAACAGAAAAAAAACTACACTTCCATGACACAGCTCAGATACTATCACTGCACGAGCTTTAGAGGGTAGGCGGGATCTGCACATGGTGAGACAATGGGCACGAGGGGCCTGTAACCAGGGCATGGGACAAGAGTAGTGCAGGTGCCAGGTCGTTGGAGAGCAAGATTTTACACGAGTTCTGCTACAGAGGATTCAGATGAGGACCTCGAGGGAGTAGATTACAATAAAAGACTGATGGGTATGTGCACTGCCAGAAAGCCTGCGGACAATGTCAAGAAGCATGGAGGAGTCCGGCATCAATTTGGCACAGAGCTTTGTGCAGAGATTGAAGCCCATCCTTTCCAATGTGGAAGTGGTGGTCGAATCTGTTAGCACATATGCAGCCCCAACCACAATGCAGCGTCTGATGGTCAATGTCTCAGCTTTCATCGCAGCACAAGCAGAAGCCACCCCACGTCTGGGTGCTGTAGTGGATGCTCAGACTTCTGTCATGCAATCTCAGCTTGCTGTCACACATGTTCCAACTGCTGCCAAGGCAGGTGTGGATAGCAGTGTGCAAAGGGACTTGCAGGGTGTCACAGCAGTCCAGCAATCTGTCCTCCAACACATTGCTGGGATTGCGGAGGGGCTGCCCCATTGGAGTAGTAATGACTCCATGCAGCACCAACCAGCTGCCCTCCCTCAGGATGACAACATTCATCCTCCTTCCACTGCCACCCTGCCAGTGCCTATCAGCCAGCCAACCCAGACTGCTACTGCCAATGCCAAGCTGATACGGTCCAAATCTAGTCCTTCTAGAGCCAGAGCTGCTCAAGGTTGTCCTGCAAGGTCATCTGCAGTCTCCCCTAGTGAAAGTCAGCAGCCTTCCATCAGCCATGCTGCAGCCACTGGGGTAGCACTGGGTAGGAGCTCTAGGACAGGCAAAGGCACCTGCAAGGCAGGCACTAATGGAATGCACAAAGGTGAATAATTGAGCATTGTATGGAATATTGGATGGATTGATCGATAAAGTTAGTTTGGAATGTTTATTTTGTGGTGGCTTTTATTTTTGCTTTGTTGCCAAGCAGACGCTGTGATGGCCAGTGACAGAGGGAAGGGAAGGTGTGAGACTGCTGGTGAATGGGGAATTGGGGTTGTGTTCACTGGTTGGATGAGTTGATCACCGACAGCCTGGCCAGAAAGGGCAGGTATTGACTGCCTCCACTCTTCCTCCTCAACTGCCCGACGTATATCTGGTGGCAAGGGCTGTGTCTCACGATGGCAATTTTATTTGGTATGACAAATGCTCCGGCAAGAACTGCAGGGCTCCTCCAGAGTGATCCACGCTATGCTTGAGCAGCCCACTGGTCAGCTCAGTGACATTCTGTGTGGCAGCATGGCTTTAATTGTGTTGCATGCTGACCATTTGTATGTGGGTTGTGCACCGGACTCATGAACCAGATAGACAATGGATAACCACAGCTGGGCACTGAGGGAGTGAAATTCTTTCTGGTTGTGGTACATCTCTGAATTTACATGCGGCCACCGCAAAGTGATGTGTGTGCAGTCAATGGCACCTTGCACGCTCCGCCTGCTTCTCTCTTTGCATGTAGAGCCTCAGTGACCTCCCTTATGCAACAGTGGATGGCAGTCTGGGAGATGTTGCAAATATTGCCTGCTCCGGCCTAGAAGGAGCCAGATACAAAGAAGCTCATGGCCACGGTCAACTTCAAAGCCACTGGCAATGCCACCTTGCCCTGCTCTGAGGCTACAGTTTGGGCTGCAACAGGTTGGCAGATTTCAATGAACACCCCCTTGGTGAAGCTGACACATCTAACACACTATTCCTCACTGAGGTCGAGATATGAAAATTGCTTCCTGAAAACCCTGCTGCCAGCCCTACTTCCTCTCCTCCTTGCTCTTCGAGCAGATTGTCCACTTCTGTGTCATCTCTGCTTATTCTTCCTGTCATGCTGCAGGCCAAGGGAGCTTGAAAATACAGCACTGTCTGGGAGTGTATGTTCTGAGCAGAACCTTGAAGTCAGAGGCAAGGTTTTCACCACGTGCCACGCCACTCACTGCAGACTTTACCAACTTTAAATAAGAGCACAAATCACCAAACATTTCTACAAACTCAGCAAGAAGCAGTAGAAATCAATAAGCAACTAAGCTGAAAGTGGTTGATAGGCAGGGGGCTTTCTGCTGCTGAACGTATGTTCAGCTGTGTCAGGTAAGGAGCGGGTGGTAGTTGGAATGCCCAGGTTAAAAAAGGCACCGCTGGCGTGAATCAGTGCGACACACTGACTACCGTCATGTTCTACCAACTCTGCATAATTCCAGCACATGCTCCCCACGCCCACGTCAATGCCCTCACTAAAATAACATCCCATACAACCAGAAGTAAAAGTGTGCGCGCGTGTCGTGAATGCCATTTTAGACCTGAAACGACTTTCTTAGCACCTAAAATATGGGCATTGCGCAACTGAATTTTGCAGCCTATGATTCTATAATTCAATCAAAGCTTCCAAGAAGAGAGGTTGAATTCATTTTGCATCAATTTGTTTTTGAGAGATCTTATTTCTGGGGAGTGGAACTATTACCATTTGAGGCGTCCTTGTCCACACCAAGCGCTCCCAGGTCAGGTGTAGCATTGTATGGAATACAATTGTGATGCTGAGTTCCTGCTCCTCTGACCTAACAACATGCCTTAGCCCTGATCTCAGAAAAGTGCACCCTACAGCACCAGTGATTCATGTTTTTCCATTTCCTATCAGCCATCGTTTGGCCTCACTGAGTGATTGTACCAATTAATTAATGCTGAGTTACATACAGTTTGCTGATGTAAGCCCTGCCTACTAGAAACTGGATTGTGTTGTGTCTTGTTGCCTTCAGTAGCGTTTCAGGGACGATCTGGAGAAAGTCTCAGAATCAGGTAAAAGTTGACTCAGAACTGTTTATTATTCACATTATACTATATACACACTGCTCAAGCCACCTAATATAGCATCCTCTGTGCTGCTCCTTCTTCTTCAGCCTGTCTCATGTGATTGTTCCATCATCCCTCTTACAGTGGGAGGGGTCTCTCTCACTGTCTTCATTAACCCTTTACATCCTTATACTACAGATCGAGACAGAGACTTTTAAACCATCAGTCTGGGCTGTATTCGGACCCAGCGCTCTCAAGTCAGTTATGAGCACATAGGTACAGTATTGTGTGGTTATGTTACAGAACTAGGAATCCAGAAATTGTGAGTTCAAATCTCACTCATGACAGCTCGAGAATTTGAAATCAGTTTAAAAAGAACTGGAAATAAAAGGCTGATGCCAGTAAAAGTTGAATTGTTGTAAAAATGCAACTAATGCCCATACTCGCTCTGGTCTAATTGTGATTCCAGTCCCTTGCCAACATGGCTGACTCTTAAAAGTGCTCTATATTGTCCGAGCAAGCCACTCAGTGGTTCAGGAAGGTAGCTCACACTATCTGCTCAGGGAAACTAAGTATGGGTAATAAATGTCTTGTTAACGACACGTACATCCGGGGAATGATAAGAAAATACATGTTAAAGGTCCCTCTCCTCTCTCCCAATAATGATGGGCTGAATGGACTCCTTTTGTGCTATGATTGTATGGGTGGAAATTTGTGCTGGCAGTGGGGTCTCGACATTGGGCGAAACTGACGCTGAGATCCATGCATCGACTCTTGTACAGGAGACCTGCCAAATTTGGTGTCAATCAGGCACTTAATTGGACAGTGGCGGGCTTTTTGTACGATTTAGGACCCCACCACCAGAAGTGCAGGCCTTGAAGAGCAGCCAGCCAATCAGAGGCCAGCAGCTGCAGCGCCACTGTGGAGGTGGTGGCTGCTGCTGTAGCTGCAGCGACCAGACACTGAGGAGCGGTGCTGGAACCAGACTCAAGGTAGGTCAGGACAGGAGGGGTCTCTCAGGTTGCGGGGGTGGGAGGGAGTTCAGCAGCAAGGACAGAGGTTGGCCCTCAGTGAGACCCCCCCCCCTTTACAATGCCGGGTCCCTTGTTCAAAGGCACTCATTGCTTTGAACAAGGGAACTCCCCCCACCACCCCCCAGGGCCGCCTGCCGCATGGGTAATTGCAACTGCAGTGGGAAGAGCTCCTTAATTAGGGGTTAATTACCCAGTTAAGGGCCTCAATTGGTGGCACGGCGGGAAGGTCGCTCCCCCCCCCAACTTAATTTCGGTGGAAAAAGGGATGATGGTGGGGTTCCCCCTCCGCCACCATCCCACTCGATTTTATGCTCTCCCCTCCTCCAAACCTGCCGCAGTGAACACCCTATGTGTCTCAATCATATGCATCAATAAATACATTATTCTATGACAGCCGCCTGCCCCAAAACTCATCCGTGAACTTCTTTTCGCCAATGACTGTGCTCTCCTGGCCCACAGTCAGTCAGATCTGCAACCTTTAACAACATATTTTTCCGAGGTGGCACAACTCTCTGGACTAAAAATCAATTTAAAGAAAACTGAAGTCCTGCATCAGCCTGCACCCCAAGAAGAATATAGACAACCAAGCGTTGTCATTGAGGGAGGCAAGCTGAAGGCCGTCAAGCAATTTACTTATTTGGAGAGCGTCAACTTGTTTGATGCCACCATAGACAAGGAAGTGGAAGGCTCTCAAAAGCAAATGGTACATTCGGCAGACTCCACAAATGTGTGTGGAGCAACCACAGCCTCAGAGCACCGACCAAACTCAAAGTACAACCCTTCTGTATGACGCCCAGTCATAGGTCCTATACCACCGTCATGTACACCTTCTAGAGTACTTCCATCAGCACTGCCTCTTCAGCATCCTCAGGATCCGCTGACAGGACCGCATCACAAACATTGAAGTCCTGGAAACAGCCAACGTCACCAGCACTGGGGCCATCCTCCTGCAAAGTCAACTGCGTTGGGCGGGTCACGTTGCCCGGATGGATGGCAGTTACCTGCCCAAGATCATGTTGTATGGAGAGCTGACCACTGGTAAAAGGAACAGAGCGGCCCCATGCAAACATTTCAAGGACTCCCTGAAGAAGTCCCTCTCTGTGTGCCACATTGACCATCGCCAGTGGGAAGTGTAGGCCATAGTTCGTGCTGCCTGGAGATGCTACATCAGGAGGGCTACAGATACCTTCGAGACTGAGCGAAGAACCAGCATGAAAGAGAATAGGAGGAGAAGGATAGATCCAATTGCCTCCAGCAGCGACGACACCTTCACTTGTACCCGCTGTGGGAGAATCTGCCAGTCACAGATAGGCCTGACGAGCCACCAGCGGGCCTGCAACCGATGACTACAACCTTCCCAAAATCTTCGCTGGCGAAGAATTGTCAAGAGATGTGTCTCAATCATGTGTGTCAATAAATACTTTATTCTAAATATAATATTTGATAAAGTATTTGATATATTTGCCATACCCAGTTTTGCATTTCCCAAAGCTTTAACCCTGGTGACTGAAGATGCCAATTTTACACCAAATTAGGTGTACTTTGTGATATAGTTTTATGCTGTGGTTCATACCTGCCAGGAATGGCTGAGGGGCGGGGCTTGGGGGTGGGAAGAGGAGGAGAGGGAGGTTTCTTAGAGTTTCTTATGTATTCATGACACCATAAACATAGGGATAAAATTGTGACATTAGGAAATTGTCCCAATGTGTTTGAGATGTTGCGAAAATGTAGCAATCGTGAGAACTCTATCCCCTGTACTGAAACTGACCAAATTCATTCCATCAGTCTAGGCAGAATTTAAACTTAGGTCTCAGAGAAATGTCCAACTCAATGGGCTGGATTTTATGCATGGCAGTGTCTCAATGCCAAGTCAGGAAGGCAAGGGAACACCACCTCGGCCATTCTGGGGTCCCCCGGCCAGATTTTACAGCACTCGAGCAGTTATCCCGCTTTCAGCAGCTGTCAACCAATCAGAGGGCTGACAGCTCAACAGTCTCAGCACTGCCACCGGGAACAGTGGCCACTGCTGGTACAGCAGGAGACCAGGGACCAGGAGCAGGCACAGATTGTCCAAGCAGGAGAGCCGCCCCCACCGATAAGCCTGCAGGGAAGCTGCCTGGTGTTTCTGAGCAGTCTCCAGACATGGCAGGGATCCCAACAGCCACTGGTAAAATACCAGCAGTGGTGGGAAGAGGCCCTAACATGACCATTAATTGGCCACTTAAGGGTCGCAATTGGCCTCTGGGTGGGAATGTTATCCTTGGCCTTCCCTATCCCTAACAAAATTAAATGGCGTCAGGAAGACAATGGGCACGCCACCTTCCCTCGCTATTTTATGGGCCCCATGCCACCCTGCCTGTCCCTCGAGGGCCAATAAAATTAAGCCCAATGGCCCATCCAAAGTTAAACTTAAGTACTAAAGTGTGGGTATGACTTTAAGGTACACAAAAAGTGAGATAAAAGCTTGACCTGTCTATTTACTCATTACTCCGAGCCTAGAGTAACCTTTTAACAAAAAAACGTGAATGCTGGCCTATAATATTTTATCAAATATTATTTTTCAAACAATATGTTTATTATAGTCAGCACACATGAATTGCTCTTACTCATCTCTTCAAATGATCCACATTAATTATCTGTGGATCCTTGTCACTAGGGAATCCCAAATTACTTAATAATGAATTCAACCTTTTACAATGGAAATATAATTTCCCAATATATTACACAACAGCTGAACAAAGACTCAAAGGGTGACAGGAAGCAATGTGTTGGAAGCAAGCGTCTGCTTTCATTACTAGAGGATACAAGTTGCCTCTTCCAAAAAAATTATGCTCTCATGGCGTGTAAGAATATTTCTGATTTCTTTTTTTACGTAAGCTTTATATATTGCGCCTTTCTTAATTTTTCATGGAACATGGAATAGGATGGTGAGTAAGAAAGTTGTAGAGATGCGTTACCTTTTCTGAAAATACCCAAGTAGGGACACATCACTTTCAATGAAATATAAGATGAACAGAATTGAGTTGACTGGTTAGAATTTGACACTTTTCATCAAAAATGAATGATTGTGTGTGAGGTTCATTCAAACTGTATATGAATGTGGGATCGCTGTTTTAAAATACCTACACTGGCTTGAAGTTCTTCTGCAGTTCCACCAGTTGCCTGCTGTGACTCTGGGAGATTGCAAGAACCCCGACAGAAACAGGGAATTATTTCATGTCTCCAGCTGTTTTCCAAACTCCTATCTACCCCTTACAAGACAAATGACGGGCAGGAGCATGAGTGGAAACTCCTTGGGCTGGATTTCACGACAGGCAAACGGGAGCTGGCCACCGACATAAAAGTCGGTGGTGAACCCACATTGGCCCAGCCCAGAGATCCGACCTGCATTTTACGCGTCCCTGGGCTTTAAATGTGCAGGGGTGGGACTTCCACCCGCTTGAGGGAGGAAGTCCCGCCTCAATGAGCTGCCGTCCAATCATTGGGCCGGCAATTCTTAGTCCCAGTAGCACCACTGGGAGCGGTGGCCACTGCTGGGACTGCAGCCCAGCCGATCGAGGGGGATGCCATGGAGCCGGGACTACAGGTAAGCTGGGGTTGCCTCGCTGTGGCAGGTGGGGGAGGGGGTGTGACTGGTCGTGCCAGCAAGGCAAGGGTGGTTGTTTGGGGGTGGGGGGCGTCTTGGGTCCCGGGGATGGGATGGGAGGTGGGGGTGGCCCTCAATCGGGCACCCTGTGCCCGACTGTCATGGCACCCCGCCCCCCAGCTATTGCTGGGCAGCCTTTCACGTCCCCAGCATGCCTGCTTGCCATGGGTAAAATACTGTGGAGGCGGGCGAAGGCCCTTAAGTGGCCGTTAAGTGGCCACTTAAGGGCCTCGATTGGCCTAGGGCGGACAGGCCATTCCCCACCACCCCTCCGCCTGACCGCCGTAAAGTTGGCCGGAAGCAGGAGCAGGGCAGAAAGGCCTCCCAAACCCTCCCACTCAATTTTATGCCGCCCCTACGCCACCATCCGGCCCGCCAGGCAGCATAAAATTCAGCCTCTTAAGTCAGGAGGTTCGCGATGTGAAAGGGGACCTAGGATTGCAGATGGTACACTTAGTGAGATAAGGTGTCCCAGCCTCCAGATCGCAGGCCTGCCAGTACAGTTCAGGCCTGGCAAATGGCTTGTAGCCCCAAAGAACAGTGCTTTATTTGGAAAGAAAAGTTCTTGAATTCGTCTCCATTGTTCAGGGGATGATTGGAACAGTGCAAGGGTCTCTTTTTATTCGTTCATGGAATGTGAGTGTCACTGTTTAGGACAGCATTTATTGCCCATCCATAATTGCCCTTGAGAAGGTGGTGGTGAGCAGCCTTCTTGAACCGCTGCAGACCATGTGGGTATGTACACCCACAATGCTATTAGGAAGGGAGTTCCAGGATTTGGATCCAGTGACAGTGATATATTTCCAAGTCAGGATGGTGTGTGACTTGGAGGGGAACTGGCAGATGGAAGTGTTCCCAGCGTTCCCATGAGCCGGCTGCCCTTGTTCTTCTTGGTGGTAGAGGTTGTGGGTTTGGAAGACTCGAAGGAGGCTTGGAAAGTTGCTGTATTGCATCTTGTAGATGGTACACACTGTGGCCATGGTGCGCCAGTGATGTAGGGAATGAATGTTGAAGGTAGTGATGGGGCGCCGATCAAGTGGACTGCTTTGTCTTGGATAGTTTCAAGCTGCTTGAGTGTTGTTGAAGCTGCACTCACCCAGGCAAGTGACTGTGCCTTGTAGATGGTGGACAGGCTTTGGGGAGTCAGGAGTTGAGCTACTCGCTGCAGAATTCCCAGCCGATGACCTGCTCTTGTTGCCAAAGTATTTATGTGGCTAGTCCAGTTTAAGTTTCTGATCAATGGTGACTCCCCACCCAGGTTGTGGATGGTGAGTGCTTTGGCGATGCCAAGGGGAGAGGGTTAGACTCTGTCTTGTTGGAGATGGTCATTGCCTGGCACGTGTGGCGCAGATGTAGGATGGGCCTGGATAGCACCTCATAGGCAGGCAGGTGGGTGAGCAGCCAATCTTTGGGGAATATGGGGAAGGCAGGTACAAATGCAGCACCTAAAGTGGCACTTGGGCCTGCCTGTCCCAATCAAACTCTGGCTGTGTTGGAGTTGGAGGGCAACATCAGATACAATCCCAGTGGAATTGCAAGGATTGCAGCCCAGAGAATTTCAAGGCCTCTATCTTAAAGGAAGGTCAAAATACAAGAAATTGCATAAGTTATTCTGAAAAATAGAAATAATCATGGGGAGTGTCAATCCTTCAGAAGTTGACTGACATTCTTGTTGATTATGAAACATTGTGAAATTATTATTAGATGAGCACTTGAAACGCCATAGCATACAAGGCTACGGGCCAAGTGCTGGAAAATGGGATTAGAATAGTTAGGTGCTTGATGGCCAGCACGGAGGGCCTGTTTCTGTGTTGGATAACTATGACTCTATTTGGGGTTTTGAAGTAATACTAAACAGTTTGTTTTAACGTATATTTTTATTTTTGAGATCTGGGTTTGAAAAACTCAATTCCAAGGGTGTAGGTGCAAGAGTTTAAGATGCTTATAATTAATGTTAGTCACCCACCTCTGTCTTCTCATTGCAAGCTTTATTGTGTTTATTTTATCCATAGTATTGTAAGGTTGATGCACACTCAGTAAAATATGTCATCAATATTAATCAAAAAGTTGCAGATAAATATTTTACCCCTGTTTTACACTTCCACATCAGCGAATTAGGTTGCACATGTCTATGGTTTGTAAGATGTCAAAATTAATTTGCCCTCGAACAGTCTTACATAACCCAGTACAAATTGTGTTAACTGCTACACAAGCCCAAACCATTCACAGCCCGAATGCAGCATAACACTGAGTGTAATATTCCTACTTGCCAATCAACACAGTTGAAGTCAGACACAAAAATGTATTAACTAACGTGACATTATCTAACACCATCTATGGTAATACAGCTCATAGGTACACAAGGGTAAGCACTAAGAATTAGAATAAGTACTTGGTTTCATATAAGTAATTGAAATGGCCTAGGTCAACTTAGGCATAACAGTAATTTAAGTGAGTGTTTCACAACCTCTCAGCCTTAGTTAGATTTCCTTAATGGCAGTATTATGGAGGTATATTCAACCTAAGTTTGCAGTATGAGTTCGCAAACATAAATTTATAATCCATATTCAATACATCACTGACAAGTTTCCAGCATTTGACTATTCCTCTGGAATATGAAAGCAACTATCTAAACTTCTTCTTTAAGTAGGTTGGATGCAGCACCATTAGGCAGCACTGTCTTTCTCTGAGACATTTTGTTTATCCTCTAAGTGCCTTCGGTGAGTTTTCACCTGTGATCATTATTTTCCTTTTTCAATCATTAATTCATCTCAGCCAAAATCATCTTACACATATGTTGTCTCTCTCTTACCATTACTGTTGCTTTACTCTCTTTGGGCTCAGAGACTTGAGCTATTAGTTAACAGCTGGGATATACTACAAGGCTTACTTCGGTTCATTTAAACTCTTAACATTTTCTTAATCTTCCAATTTTTACTCTCAACAATCACTCTTTTCTTTGCAGAACTGCCTCAAAATGTCTTTACAACTTTTTAACTTTCTTAAAAATAACACTTCTAGGAAACTTTGGTCAACCTCACTCTCTTCTCTCCTTTCTAAGTTAGGGATAGGGAAAAGCATGGTTTTATGTACACATTATTATTTATTAAGTCAGTCCCACTTATAGGACCAAAACTCTAGTCACTAATATGAGGGTTATCCCTGTCATGGATTCTTTACAAATTCTCATTTGGATGGGAATCCATCGGAAACTGTGATTGCTATATACCAATTAACGTGATGAGAGCCAGGCATTCCACTTCTTTTCACTAGTGCTCAACTCATGACATGGGCACTGACACTCTGACCTCAGTGTTGCAAGGCTGTTTGTTCTTCCTCATTAGTCTTTTTGTTGCAAGACTCCTACATTGTTTAATTCCTAACCCATAACCTTGAGTGTTTTGTTTAGACCAAACTGAGCAGGGACCATCTGCATTGACTTCTGGTAACCCCAGGATATATAGATCCTTTATCTGAGTTTCAGTTTTGCAGGAAGCAAGGATTAATCTTTTGTTTAGCAGAATGTCTGTAGAGTAGTTTAGAATGACCAGTTCTTCTATATAACTATTGTTATGCTCACATGATGTACAGTGATTGATAGACAGAACCCAAACCGAAGAGTTATAAAAATTAACTTTTCCTTTAAAAAGTGGACAATGTGTTGGAAAAAATGGCTGCCGAAGGTCAAAAGATCTGGCCCTATACATACCTTACTATCTGGTAAGAACAAATGTATACATTCCAAGCTAAGAGATGTCAATTACACCCATCCCGAACCCATCAAGCAACATTTTTGAATTGAATGGGTTCTTCTGAAACAAAGAAGGTGGGAAGTAGCCACATCCTGGGCCATTGTCAGTCACCCCGGGGAGGGGAATCTGCATCTCCCTATTGAGGCACAATTTTAACCTTAAAAAGTAGCTATCTGGAGAGAGAGAGAGAGAGAACCATACAAATATCATGAAAGCCTATCCAGCTGGGAGCTGGGAGAAATCCAGCAAAAGCCAACGAAGGTGCCCGGCTGTGAGTTCTACACTTCAACTTGTGCAGCTGAGAGCTGAAAGTGATCCCCCATCTCAGATTGAAGCCTCAGCTACCAGAGAAATCTACAAACAACCGAGGCCTGCAATTTTAAAAGAGAAATTGACCGCCGAGAAGATTCAACAGTTTTACTGTAAATCCCAAAGCCTACCTCTATTCAAACCATTTACCCCTTGTCCTCTCTATCTGTCTCTTGTGTGTGTGTGCATATATGTGTGCACATACGAGTGAATGCATGCGTGGGTGTGTTTGTGACCATTTTGGGAATAAATATTGCTCAAAAAAGAGTTAATCTTCTGTTTTAAACCTACAAGAAAATCTGTCGCTGTCTATTGTCTATTTGACAAATAAAACACAAAGGGGTTAAAACCAAGTAACAAAAACACTTGCTGTGGTCAGTTGGGAGTTGAACAGTAGGGATCACCCACACCTCTCACCACTTGGCCATTACACTATGGTCATTATTCCATTGAACTTTTTCTTTTAAGTTGTGAATACACTGTGCTATATGCCGTTCCCTCCTCCCCATATACCTTCGGTGTTGAAATCAAGACATTCTGATCTAACAATCTTTGCCACGAGTGGAATCCCTTAACTCCAGTTAGTTTTCCCCCGAACAATATTCAATCTTTTAAAACCCAAGCTTAACATCACCAAGTCATACTCTCTAATCTTGTCTTGTACTGCTTGCTAACCTTGGATATGACCTTAGTTGTGTCTTCTGAAAAAAAACACTTGCATATTTTGAAACATATTGCCGTATTGTACAGCAAATTGGATTCAACTGGGACGTATCAATGCATATAGGTCTAGATTTTTGTGCAGCTAGGATTCTGTGTGTTTTCATGTTCATTGGTTGCTTCTCTTCTGCCCTCATTTTGTTTAGTAGCCAACTGGTTTTAGAATTCCTTCCTTTCTTTCACTCTATCTTTTGCGCCTTTTCTGCACAGCCATTTGTTTCTAACTTTTGTTCTGACTTCGTGCACCATGGTTGAGATTATTAGATTAGATTAGATTAGAGATACAGCACTGAAACAGGCCCTTCGGCCCACCGAGTCTGTGCCGAACATCAACCACCCAGATATGTTATGCAACTGGATAAAACAGCAGGACACACATCCTTTTAAAGTTTATGCAAACAGGAATCACATGGTCTTCCCTTGCTATGTCAACAGGACATTTTTCCTGCAGGGTTACTTCAATTTGACGTTTCCTTACGTTAGCACTAGTCACACAGTTGTGGTTTACCACAATACGAAGAGAGATTTGCAAGACTGAATTTCCTTTCTCTTATGTACTTCTTAGCTTTGTTGCTTTCCTAACTCAGAATTGGCCTGTACATGAGGCTCAAAAGGGCGTTATATGAACTGAGGCAGATGCAGATATCTAGAAAACCATGTGTTGCTATTCTGCATTATCTAGAAAGAGGTCCTCTCCCCAAACAATGAGAGGCCGATTTCAGTAACTCTGCAATTTAACTAAGGCAGCCTTCAAGTAGAAAACAAAAGCCCAGAAAAGAGTCTTAAAGATGACGAGCCCTCACCCAGCTCCCTACACCAGAGGAGAAGGTGAGAGTGATTTTCAAACACCTGTTTCTCACCTGCAAAATGAGCAGCCAACAGGTGAAGATCAGAAGCAACATTAGCTGCCCAACTGATGCCAATGTTCACCTGAAGCAATTTTCAGGTGGGACCATGAGCCAGCAGCAGCCCGCCCTCCTGTTTCCTGTGCGAGGCTACTTAAAGTGGGATCCTATGCCCCTAAATTTTCAGGTACAAATTGGAAGATTATGCGCTGCATGAAAGAACCTAACTAGCAATCCTTAAAGGGTCTGCTGGCAGTTGCTTATAAACAGCTGAGGATGGATTTAATCTTTATTTTCGTGAAGTCAGGGGCACCCATAAATACTCTCTGGCCTGTTGCAAACCCATGTGAGACCCTCCCGGACCTGCCAGCTGGATCAATGTGGAAGCCCGATGATTTCCCACACCCCGCAAACAACAGTAGCAGTGGGGTGCCGAATTGGCACTCATAACTTGCCAGAGGCATTTAAATGAGAACCAAACCAAAAATGGTTCGGTTGCCAGCTTTGGATGGGCAGCATGGCCACACTGCAGATTTTGTGTTCATTTTGGGCCGAGGTTGAAGATTGTCTCCAGCATCACAAACCACAGAATCAGGGGGGAGTTTTATGCACTTCCCCACAGCAGGTTTGGAGGCAGGGAGAGCATATAATCGGGTGTGATGGTGGCAGTAGTGGGGGGGGGAGGGGGGCCAATTGAGGTCCTTTGCTGGGCAATTAATCCCCAATTAAGGGCCTCTTCCTGCCGCAGCTGCAATTAGCCATGCACTTAGTGCCTGAAAGTGGGACCCAGCATCAGGAAAGAGGGACCCGCTGAGAACCACCCCCTGCCCTTACTGCTGACCCCCTCAGCCTCCTCACTGCAATCCTACCCCTGGAGACCCCTCCCACCCTGACCTACCTGTGGTTTGGATCCAGCGATGCTCCTCACCCTCCAGTAGATGTACCTCCAGCAGCAGCCACCGCCTCTGTGGTGGCCGGCAGCTGTCCAAGGGCAGGACTTCTGGCAACAGGATCCTTTATCCTGTGGAAAGCCCGCCGCTGTCCACTTAAATGTCTGATTGGCTCGAGATTCGGCAGGCCTTCTGGAGAAGAGGCAAAGTGGGGATCTCAGCTTCACTTTTTCCACACGTCGACACCCCAATTGCCAGAATAAAATTCCCTCGAGTCTCCTAAAGGTTACCGCAAAAGATTTCACGGGAGAATTTCAATCAATAAGATCACTAGAGCAGTAATCTCATTGTATGATAACAACAACAAATTAAATTTATATAGCGCCTTTAACGAAATAAAATGACCCACAGTGCTTCACAGAGCATTATAAAACAAAGTATGACACTGAGCCACAAAGAGAGATATTAGGTCAGATGACCAAAAAGTTTGGTCAAACAGGTAGGTTTTAAGGAGTATCTTAAAGGAGGAAAGCGAGGTGGAGAGGCAGAGAGGTTTAGGGAGGGAATTCCAGAGCTTACGGCCTAGGCAACTGAAGGCACAGCTATCAATGGTGGAGCGATTAAAATCAGGGATACTCTAGAGGCCAGAATTAGAGGAGCACAGATACCTCGGAGGGTTGTGGGGCTGGAGGAGATTACAGAGATAGGGAGGGGCAAGGCCACGGAGGGATTCGAAAACAAGGATGAGAATTTAAATATCAAGACATTGCTTTACCGGGTGCCAATGTAGGTCAGCAAGCACAGGAGTGATAGGTGAACAGGACTTGTTGCGAGTTAAGACACAGGCAGCAGAGTTTTGGATGACCTCAAATTTATGGAGGGTAGAATTTGGGAGACCAGCCAGGAGTGTGTTGGAATAGTCAAGTCTAGAGGTAACACAGGCATGAATAAGGGTTTCAGCAGCAGATGAGTTGAGACAGGGTGAAGTCGGACAATGTTATGTGGGTGGAAATTGCAGGATTAAATTCCCCATGATGTTGCCTATAACTGGTTGAGGAACAGAATCTTTTAATTATTATATGATGATGGAGTTGGCAGGTGGATTGCAGAAACTTGCTTCCAGCACCACCTACTGGGCAGGTCCTGCAACTATATTGTTACATGCAGCTGTTTACATGCAAGATTTCTATGCCTAGTGTTTACACTGGTATCATAGCATTCATTCAGCACAATAGGAAGTAATTTGGCCCATTGTGTCATGCTGGCTCTTCGAAAGAGCTATCCAGTTAGTCCCAATTACCCTGTTCTTTCCCCATAACCCTGTAAATCTTTACCCTATGATAAACATTGTCTAAAAATATGATTAGAAATTATGACTACACAAAGTTGAAAGGAAAGTGAATGCATACACAAGATTAATTTAGTTACACTCACAATTTTTAAAAATCTTTTAATGTAAGTTTTGAGGTGAGTGGTGGGGTTTCTGTTGGGGCTAAGTTGCAAATTTACAAACTCAGCTCCTGAGCTATTGATTCCAGCTGTCTTTGCAACTGTCTGAGACTGAACCAGTCTGGTCGCAACCTTGGTGCCAATTTTTGACCCCAAGATGAGTTTCCAACCACATCACTAAGAATGGCTACTTACACCTACATAACATCATAGAGTCATTTACAGCATAGAAGGAGGCATTCAGCCCATCTAGTCCACGTCAGCTTTCCGCAGAGCAATCCAGTCAGCCCCACTCCCCCACTCGATCCCCGTAGCCCTTCAAGTTAATTTCCTTCAAGTGTCCATCTAATTTCCTTTTGAAATCATTCATCATCTCCGCTTCCACCACCAGGTCATTACAACTCACTGCCCCCTGTATTTCTTGCCCAAAACCTTAAATCCTTGTACGATCAGTTAATGGGAACAGTTTCTCCTTATGTCATGGAAACCACACCTGTCAAATGAAACATATTAATTTTGTCATATTGAACATTAATTTTAAACTGTTACTGAACTGGAAAAATTAGCTTGGTTTGAAATACCACTGAAACATGACTGCTTATTTTGCATTCTAAAAGACAGTTGAAAAAAAAGACAATGGGAACTGCTCACTGATTCAATTAATAGAGATTGTTCTGGGCATTGGTGATCCAAATCTTGTCTGTATAAGAGATAGCACTACACCTCCCCCAAGAGCATTGAAAGCCACAAACCGCAGGAGCGGTTGTTCCAAATAAGTCACAAAACTATTCTGCTGGCCAACTTGGAGTTTTGAATTGTACTCATAGAACAGTTGGAAAAGAGACTGCAATTTAAAGACAACAGAGAAGGAAGGTCTCTCCCTCTCCCTCTCTCATGAAGTTCCAGGGGGGGTCCACTGAAGCCACCCAAACATCAAGAGAGAAGACTCCTGCAACTAAACAAGTTTGAAAGTGTGCACTGGGCCCCAACGAGAACTGCAAGACAACTACAGTCCAAGACTTTACATCAAACCCAAAAGCTAGGAACTGAACTCCAGCTATTACTTTAAACCTTTCTCCTTCTTTTTCTTCCTCTCCCTCTATTTGCATGTGTGTTTATCGCGTATACATGCGAACGTGGCCGCGTTGCATATTTCTAGTAATTTTAACCGAATTAGAGTTTTAAGGTTAATAAACTTACACCTTTCTTGTTTAATTCTAAGAAAACCTGTCTGGTTGATTTCTTGCCATTACAATCAGAGAACGGTGAACAAGGATTCACTGAGGGAAAACTTAAAACACGGTGTTTTAAAAGTTAAACCCTGTTACGGCCAAATCAGGCAAAGCCTGAGAGGGATCCCCTAGACCCCTTTCTCACGTGGTCATAACATTTGTCTAACTTATCTAAGCCTGTCATAACCTTATACACCTCTATCAAATCTCCCCTCAATCTTCTTTGCTCCAAGGACAAAAACTCCAGCTTTTCCAACCTAACCCTGGAACCATTTTGGTTCCTCTGCACCCTTTCAAGGACCCTCACATCTTTCCTAAAGTATGGTGACCAGAACTGGATGCAATATTCCAGTTGCAGCCTAACCAGAGCTTTATAAAGGTTCAAGGTAACTTCCCTGCTTTTGTACTCAATGCCTCTATTTATGAAGCACAAGATGCATTGCAATATGTCCTGTCACCTTCGAAGATCAATGCACATGCAACCCCAGATCCCTTTGTTTCTGACCGCTCTTTAGAACTGTGGCATTAAGTCTATATTGTCTCAACCTACCCCTTCTGCCAAAATGCTTCACTTCACATTTGTCTGTTCTAAATTCGATCTGCCACTTGTCTGCCCATTCTGATAGCCTATCTATGTCCTGTTACAGACTGTTCATATCATCCTCAGTTTGCAACTCCACACGTTTGGTACATACATATGAACATACAAACATACGCATTAGGGGCAGGAGTAGGCCACTCAGCCCCTCGAGCCTGCTCCGCCATTCAATAAGATCATGGCTGATCTGATTGTAACCTCAACTCTACATTCCCGCCTACCCGCAATAACCTTTCACCCCTTGTTTATCAAAAATCTATCTAACTCTGCCTTAAAAATATTCAAAGACTCTGCTTCCACTGCTTTTTGAGGTAGAGAGTTCCAAAGACTCACGACCCTCTGAGAGAAAAAAAAATTCTCCTTGCCTCTGTCTTAAATGTGCAACCCCTTATTTTTAAATAGTGATCCCTAGTTCTAGATTCTCCCAAAAGAGGAAACATCCTATCCACATCCAAACTGTCATGACCCCTCAGGATCTTATATGTTTCAATCAAGAAACCTCTTACTCTTCTAAACGCCAATGGATACAAGCCTAGACTGTCCAACCTTTCCTCGTAAGACAATCTACCCATTCCAGGTATTAGTCTAGTAAACCTTCTCTGAACTGCTTCCAACACATTTACATCCTTCCTTAAAGACGGAGACCAATACTGTACACAGTACTCCAGATGTGGTCTCACCAATGCACTGTATACTGAAACATGACCTCCCTACTTTTGGATTCAATTCTCCTTGCAATAAATGATAACATGCTATTAGCTTTCCTAGTTATGAACTGTACCTGCAAACTAACCTTTTGCAATTCATGCACTAGGACACCCAGATCCCTCTGCATCTCTGAGCTATGCAATCTCGCACCATTTAGATATTATGCTTCTTCTTTATTCTTCCTGCCAAAATGGACAATTTCACATTTTCCCACATTATTCTCCATCCTTGGACCAAACATGGACAAAAGAGTTGAACTCCAGAGGTGAGTTGAGAGTTACTGCCCTTGACATCAAGGAGGCCTAGTAAAACTGGAGTCCATGGGAATCGGGGTGGGGGGGAACTCTTTGCTGGTTGTAGTCATACCTACCACAAAGGTTGTGGTTGTTGGAGGTCAATCATCTCAGTCCCAGGACATCACCACAGGAGTTCCTCAGGGCAGTGTCCCAGGCCCAACCATCTTCAGCTGCTTCATCAATGACCTTCCCTCCATTATAAAGTCAGAAGTGGGATGTTCGCTGATAATTGCACAATGTTCAGCACCATTCGCGACTCCTCAGATACTGAAGCAGCTCATGTCCATATGCAGCAAGACCTGGACAACATCCAGGCTTAGGCTGATAAGTGGGAAGTAATATTTGCGCCACACAAGTGTCAGGCAATGACCATCACAAACAAGAGAATGTAACCATCTCCCCCTGACGTTCAATGACATTACCATCACTGAATCCCCCATTATCAACATCCTAGGGGTCACCATTGACCAGAAACTGAACTGGTCCAGCTACATAAATGCTGTGGCTACAAGAGCAGATCAGAGGCTGGGAATTCTGCAGTGAGTAACTCATCCCCTGTCTCCTCATAGTCTGTCCATCATCTACAAGACACAAGTCACGAGTGTGATGAAATACTCTCCACTTGCCTGGATGAGTGCAGCTCCTACAACACTCAGGAAAGTCGACACCATCCAGGACAAAGCAGTCACATTGGCACCACATTCACTACCTTCAACATTCACTCTGTTCACCGCTGACGTAGTGGCAGCAGTGTGTACCATATACAAGATGCACTACAGCAACGCACCAAGGCTCCTTTGACAGCACCTTCCAAACCTGCGAACTCTACCACCTAGAAGGACAAGGGCAGCAGATGCATGGAAACACCACCCACCTGCAAGTTCCCCTCCATACCACACACCATCCTGGCTTGGAACTATATCGCCGTTCCTTCACAGTCGCTGGGTCAAAATCCTGGAACTCCCATCCTAACAGCACTGTGGGTGTACCTACCTCACATGAACTGCAGCGGTTCAAGAAGGCATCTCACCACCACCTTCTCAAGGGCAATTAGGGATGGGCAATAAATGCAAGCCTATCCAGCGATGCCCACATCCCAGAAAGAAATAAAAAAATTGCCCGATCTTTGCCCACTCACTGAACCTATCTATATACCTTTGTAGCCTCCCTATGTCCTCTTCACAACTTATTTTCCTACCTATCTGTGTCATCAGCAAATTTTGGAATTCTACTTTGTATTCAATAATTCAAGTCATTCATATATAGCAAAAAAAGCAGTGGTCCTTGCACGGACCCTTGGGGAACACCACTGTCAACCATCCTCCAGTCTGAAAAACAACCATTTACCACAACTTGCTGCATTCTGTTCTTAAGCCAATTTTTTATCCAGTTGGACACTGACCTTCCTATTCCATGAGCCTCAATTTTGTTAACCAGCCTTCTATGCGATACTTTATCAAGTGCTTTCTTAAAATCCATATAGACAACATCCACGGTATTCTCTTCTTCTCTGTTACATTATCAAAATATGCAACTAGATTAGTGAAGCATGATCTGCCTTTTCCAAATCCGTGCTGGCTCTCCAAGTGCCTGTTGATTTTTTTCCCCCACATTTGCCACTCACTATTCCTCTGGCACTTCCTTCATCTCTAACCAAGATTATGGAAAGCCCTTCCACTATCTCCACCCCACTTCCCTTAGCAACCTGGACTTGACTAATGAAATGCACTCCTGTCCAATCTCCCACATTCTACCCTCCATAAACTTGAGGTCATCCAAAACTCTGCTGCCCGTATCCTAACTTATATTGTGCCAGTCATTTGCAGTGCTCGCTGACCTACATTGGCTCCCGGTTAAGCTACGCACCAATTTTAAAATTTGAATAGAAACCTAATATAAAAGCAATGAAGCTCAAAGTAAGCTCGAGGAACAGCACCTCATCTTTCGACTGGGCACTTCACAGCCTTCTGGACTCAACAGGGTGGACATTGAAAGAATGTTTCCCCTTGTGTGAAAGACTAAAATTAGTGGGACAGTTTAAAAATAAGATGAGGAGACTTTTTTTTCTCTCTGAAGTTCGTGAGTCTCTCTTCCCCGCAAAGCGGTGGAGACATCATTGAACGTTTTTAAGGCAGAGGTAGACAAATTCTTGACAAACAAGGGAGTCAAAGGGTTTCAGCGGTAGACAGGAAAGTGGAGTTGCATCCCAAACAGATCAGCCATAGTCTTATAAAATGGCGGAGCAGGCTCCAAGGGCGAATGACCTACTCCTACTCCATATTTCCAGCTGCCGCTTGTCCTCAGTACCTTGCTCTATGGCAGCGAGGCCTGGACAACGTATGTCAGCCGAGAGCGACGTCTCAAGTCATTCCATCTTCGCTGCCTCCGGAGAATCCTTGGCATCAGGTGGCAGGACCGTATCTCCAACACAGAAGTCCTCGAGGCGGCCAACATCCCCAGCTTATACACACTACTGAGTCAGCGGCGCTTGAGATGGCTTGGCCATGTGAGCCGCACGGAAGATGGCAGGATCCCCAAAGACACATTGTACCGGCCGTCCATGTCTCCACTTTAAAAACGTCTGCAAATGCGACATGAAATCCTGTGACATTGATCACAAGTCGTGGGAGTCAGTTGCCAGCGATCGCCAGAGCTGGCGGGCAGCCATAAAGGCGGGGCTAAAGTGTGGCGAGTCGAAGAGACTTAGCAGTTGGCAGGAAAAAAGACAGAAGCGCAAGGAGAGAGCCAACTGTGTAACAGCCCCGACAAACAAATTTTTCTGCAGCACCTGTGGAAGAGTCTGTCACTCTAATATTGCCCTTTATAGCCACTCCAGGCGCTGCTCCACAAACCACTGACCACCTCCAGTGCTCTCTCGAGACAAGGAGGCCAAAGAAGAAGATTCCGTATTTCCAGCTGCCGCTTGTTTGACTGGCATGCTAATTGATTTGCGAGTCTGGGCCCTGATCGGTTGTGCCGGCGTGCATGTCCAGCCACTGATTGGTTGTACCAGTGTTTTTTTTCATTCATGGTATGTGGGCATCGCTGGCAATGCCAGCATTTATTGCCCATTCCTAATTGTTCTTGAGTCCAGATGTTGATTGGCCGTGCCAATGTGGGAGTCTGGACTCTGGTTGGTTGCCACTGTGTGTGCGTCCGGGCGCTGATTGGTTGTACCTGTGTGCGAGTTTGGGCGCTGATTAAATACACTGCAGTGAGTGTCCGGGCGCTGATTGGTTGCGCTGGTGTAGGACTCCGGGCGCTGATTGGTTACGATGGTGAGGGGGGCCGGGCGCTGATTGGTTACGATGGTGCGAGTCGGGGTGCTGATTGGTTACGATGCGGAGTGGACCCGGGTGCTGATTGGTTACGATGGTATGTGGTCTGGGCGCTGATTGGCTGTGTGTTAGAAGGGCGGGGCTGAGTCGGCTGGGCTCGAACTGCTGCCGCTGCTTCCAATATCGGTTGCGTCGCAATGGACTTCAACGTGAAGAAACTGGCGGCCGATGCTGGCACATTCCTCAGTCGCGCCGTTCAGGTAAAAGCGCGGCGGTGACTTTACAAGTGACGTCTTTGGGACCGGGAACAAGCCCGGACCAGCGGGTCGATGATAACCGGTGACCCCAGCAGGCAGAGTCAAGGGGGCGAGAGGCTTGACAGGCCCAGGGCGGCAGGAAGCCAGAGCCCAGGGCCTCTTACTCCCGGATCATTGCCTGTGAAGTGGGAAATAATAATAAAAAGGCCCCATTGAGCATGTCGGTACTAGGCGGCGCCCAGAGCTCAGCAGCCTGGGGTGGGGTGTGGTAGAGCCTGCTCAATCTGCCATGGGGATTCCCTTTTCCAGTTCCTGGGGTTGTGGAAATGAGGCAATCTTTACAACACCAGATTACTTTCACTTCGAAGACAGGCAACTGTATTTGAGACAGTAAAAAAAATCCCCACACACTGGAGGCACTTCAAATACAAAACAGAAATAGCTGTTATGTCGGGAAGGACAGGTTCAGGGATGTAGTCACTTTGTCAGACCTCTGAAGAAGCATCCACACCTGAAACATTCACCTGTCTTTTCTTTTTGTCTTTTCATAATGGTTAGTGAGTTCCTATTTCCAGCATTTTGAACTTGTAGTTTTCCAGTATTTATAGTTTTTATCCTTTTAAATTTTCTTCAGGGTGCAGTTGGATGTCATTATGGGAGAGTTTTGACACTTGAGTTTTTGATGGACTGAATGACCTTTTCTCATCCTGGACTACTTCTCATTTAAAACTCATGCCTCTAAATTGCTTGTCAAAAGCAGGGGCTTTTGTGTGTCTAATGATAGCGAAAGTGCACACTCACACCAAAGTTGCTGGTTAATACACAGCAGGTCTGTCAGCATTTCTAAAGAAGAGGAAGCATTTCCAGAATTCAGTTGTATTATTGCAAAGAATCTCCATTTAAAAAAAAAAAGTGAAGATGATACATTTGCATCAGTAGGGATTATAGCACATGATTGTAGCTTAATATGTTACATTGTGTAGGATGTACCCGTTGGGGTAGAAATTAACCTGGGCCCATATTTGGGTGAGAGCTGCTGCTCTGAGCCAGTCTGAAAGATCTGAAATGGGACCTCAGGCCTCATCTAAATATTCAGGGCAAAGTACTGACCTGTGCTTCCGCAGGCAGCTCACCCATCTCCAGATCGAATTTTGAGCCCTTTGCCTTGTCGACAGCCCCCCTCGAGTAAGTTCCCAGAATGGTTTAGAGCAGGGATCTGCGGGAACAGGACTGTAAATTTGAGAGGAGCATTGCTGCTCCTGGCTGCACAAAAAGGTTATTTGTTTTAAAAAGTCAAATAAACCTATGATTGGTGGTCATTGAAGAAATCTGGGTAGGCAGGTCTGATACCTGCACTGTTCATCAGTTACTAATTTTGTAAAGGATTTGTTTAATAGTTTTATGTCTCCTAATTAATACCTTCAGGGTGTCTAAATGTCAGTTTTAGGCAGCTGCCTCGGACCCGAACAAAAATGAGCCCCTCAGATTTTGCACTGAAACACTGTCTGTGCTAATGGGGGCGGGTCATCCTGTTGGTAAATTAGTATGTTTTACATCTGAGAAACTGGTGCAGTGCAAATCCATCTCTCTCCCATCACCTGTACAAAATTAAATTACTGGAAAGCGGGCTTAGATGTGAGATTCGTTTTGATCTGCTTTCACATGTAGTTGGCTCCTGAACTTCATAAAATCACAAATAGAACATTTGCCAAATTTTCTACTGGCTTTGTGAAAGGGTACTGTTATAGTAGCTCTTTGAATAAAAAATGACATGCATTTATATAGCGCCTTTCATGACCACCAGATGTTTCAAAGTGTTTTACAGCCAATGAAGTACTTTTTGAAGTGTCGTCACTTATAATCTAGGAAATGCGGTAGCCAGTTTGCGCACAGTAAACGCTCTCAAACAGCAATGCGGTAATGACCAGGTAGTTTGTTTTAGCGATGTTGACTGAGGGATAAATATTGGCCAGGACACTAGGGATCACTCCCCTGCTCCTCTTTGAAATAGTGCCATGGGATCGTTTATGCCCAGCTAAGGGAGCAGATGGGGTCTCCGTTTAACATTTCATCCAAAAGACAGTACCTCCAATAGTGCAGCACTCCCTCAGTACTGCACAGGAGTATCAGCCTTGATTTTTCTGCTTAAGTCCTGGAAGTTAGACTTGAACGCATAAACCTCTGACTCAGAAGCGAAAGTGTTACCAACTAAGCCAAGACTGTCGCACACTAATTAGAAAAGTTAAATCCAGAACATTTATTTAAAACTTATCCTGAGAATAGACACGTTCAGGCTAGTTAAAAGTAAATGCAAGAATGGTATCAGGAAATTTTTCAGAGAGTAATCAACATTTGGAGTAGACTTTGGAGTACAGAAGCGAGGGCAGAAACCTCGATGCATAGTTTGTGATTGAGTAGGTGGGGGATGTCTGTAGGTTTACTGTATTGCTACCTTCATTTGTATCTGTGTGAAGATCTTGGAAATGGTGCAATACCTCCAGCTGGCTGTTTTGCAGTAAATAGTGTGATATGTATGCAAATTAGATTGTCAGTCGGAGGTGTCTCCCCTCCTCTCAAAAGTGATAACTTGTGTACAGTTGTGTGGCTTTTCGGAGTCATTGGGTACCTCACTTAAGTGGGCTTCCTTCTTGAAACTAGACAATGAAAATCAGAAATATAAACAGAAAATGCTGGTAATACTCAGCAGTTCTGGCAGCATCTGTGGTGAGAGAAACAGTTAACGTTTCATACCTGAAATGTTAACTGTTTCTCTCTCCACAGATGCTGCCAGACCTGCTAAGTATTTCTACCACTTCATGTTTTCATTTCAGATTTCCAGCATCTGCAGTGTCTTGATCTTATTTGGGTGAAAATGAGTAGGTTTGTCGACCATCACAGATGAGTTTGATTGTTTCCTTAACTGATGCGCTCTCACTTTTTTGCAAGGTATGTTAAAGTCAAGGGAAGGAGTCTGCTGTTTTTGTTAAGTGCACCTTAGGAGGGGAGGATCTTTAAACACGTAGGTTAACACAACATTCACTGCTAGCTGCATAAAGATAAATGCAGGACAATCAGAATGAGTGATGCATAGCCTTCACCTGGAATTGAGGAACTACTAGGTGTGCGAAGGACCCTCAGATACTCATGACCTGCAATGTCCAAACCACCTCAGATGATGGGAAATAAACCAAACCCTCATTCCCTGTGGTCCAACTGAACTTTGTAGGCCACAGTTTAATAGCTTCAAGCCTTATACTTGTTCCCAGTGTATGTTCAGCCAACAACAAAGTATCCCCATTGCTCCCCAATCATCCCTAGAGAATAAAGATAATTCCCAGCTTTTTTTTCTACCACAAACCATGTTAAATTCCCATCCCCTCACCACCAACAAGTACCTCATGGATTTCTTTGTCACTAAGAATAAGACCACTGTTCAACTGCCTCTGCTCTTTCCCAACCAAGCCAGTCATCCCCAACAGCCTTCCCCTGCCTTAGCCAGGAATCAGCACCCCTCTTCCATATCTCCCATTGCCCCCTCTGAATTATTCTTGTTCATGAGATCCTCCTCCTGCTCCCTTGACTACATACCAACTAAACTGATGACTACCCAACTTCCCTTCCTGGCCCCGGCAAGCTCATTGTAAATCGCTTCCCCTCTTTCAAAACTATTGTCATCACTCCACTCATCACTGCCACCTCAGTAACTGGCTGTGCATTATTCCACCTCATCGACCATGACCTTTTTGCATCCTTTGACATGTTCGAACACACTGTCTTCTTGCAATGCCTCTTCAATGTTGTGCTGCTCAATATTGTTTGGTTCTACTCTCAGGTATACATTTATCAACAGAATATCTCCAGCAATGGTTTCCCTTCCTGCCCCTGAAATATTACTTTCAAAGCCTATCAGGATCTCCATCCTTGATCGCCACCTCTTCCTCATCTACCTGCAGCCCCTTCCCAGCCTCCTCCACAGATTGGGTCAGCCTCCTCCACAGATTGGGTCAGCCTCCTCCACATATTGGGTCAGCCTCCACACGCATCCTGCAAATGCCCAGTATTACCTCTCCACCATCTCTCTTAATTTCTCCCCTACCTCTGTGTCGTGAGACTGGTGTTCCATCCTGTCCTGATGAGTCACAATTCCCTTCAGCTAAATATTGATAAGTAAATACAGGCAGGACCAAAACCATTGTCTTCAGTCTCTACCACAAGCTCCATACCCTTGCCATCAATCCCATTCATCTCCCGAGCAACTGCCTCAGGCTGTACCAGACTGTTCGCAATCTTGGCATCCTATTCATCCCTGAGCTCAGTTTCTGACCCTGTATTCTATCCATCACAAAGACTGTCTACTTCCACCTCAGCCTCTGACTAATCGCTGTTGAAACACTGATCCATTTTTTGCCACCTCCAGACTCAACTATTCCTGTCCAGTCTCGATCCTCAGTCCTCCATAAACCTCTGCTTATCCAGAACTCTGCTTCTCTCACCCTGCCCCACATAAGCCCTGCTCACCTGTGTTGGCTCTTGGTCCTCCAATGCTTCAAATTTAAAATTCACATTCTTATTGTTTAATCCCTTTGTGGTTTTGACCCTCCTCTAGCCCTACACAACGCCTACCCCAAATTCTCTGTTCCCTGGTCTCTTGTGCACGTCCTCCCTCCACCATGGCAGCTGAGCATTGAGCCACCTTGTACCCACACACTGGAATTCCTTCCCTAAATTCCCACTGTCTTTCCGCCTCCTGCTCTTTCTTTAATACGCGCTAAAAACTGCCTGTCACCCCCTCCTCAAACCTCCTTTGAGTTGGCATGTTTTTCTTGCCCTTCTCTGTAGCGCCTCGGGGTGTGGTCTATGTTTATAAATGCAAGGTGTTGCACCATGGCATTCTGCGAGCAGCATGTATTAAAATGCATAATAACTTCATAAGGCAAGACATGTTTTGAAAATTTAATATCAATAAAATAAGATGGCTCTCAGAATTAGGAACAGAAAATATGCTGTCCTATCTAACTTGTTGACTCATAGAATTAACTGCTGTTTTTTCTTTTGAAATGCTGATGGAGCAGCTGTATATTTCTAGCATTTTCTGATTTTATTTCAGATTGTCAGAACGCACTTTTCTCTCTGCTTGTTGGTTGTTAAGCGTGCTTCTGCTTGGTTATGTTGGTTCAATTTTTAACAAGCTCTGTTGAAATTGTAGGGTGTGGTGAGCTTTGCACTTGTGGTTTATGACACAATCTAAATTTTTGTGTTTGCTTTGCATTCATGGTTGAAACCAGACATCTGTTAATTCTCTGTATACTGCATCTAATGTTCAAGCTTCAGTGTGTCATTCATTCTTTAACCTATCCAAGTTATGCTGTTAACACAAGGGAAGCTTGACCAGGGTTATCAGCTTGTTCAGTTTGTGGCATTTTTCTTAGATCCTGCGCAGTTCCCCAGAATGTGTCCAGGCAACTTACTCCCACTTTTTGTCCAAAGTCACTGCTGTCAGTGGAAGGTTCTGTATGTGATTTTTAATGATTTATTTCCCCAGATGGCCTATTTTGTGTGCAACATGGAAGCAAATAGGTTTCTAACCATGCTGCTGAGTGGTACATTGCGTTAAGCTGCATAATTGGACTGAGTAGCTATTTATGTAATACATTTTACTGTTGTGGCATGATATGAATATTTTAGCTCATTTTTCCTCTTTGCTATAGCAGCTTCCCGTGGAACTAAATATTTGGTGAGAAGAATATCAGTTAGTCCTACACACTCAAACTGAGTCTTGGAGTTTTGCTACTGTGCGATTAATCAAAGGACTTGGGCACATGGCAACAGAGTCCAGTGAGAGTATGTTGAACTATGGAATGTAATCATCATCCCATCACTGCTAAAATGCTATTCTCAGTGTAACAGTCTACTGTCTACAGTCAAGCTGTGATTCTGCAATTTTTAAATCTAGCAGACAGGCTTGAAATGCAGCAATATCCTTTCCTTGTTGAATCAACATATTAATTTAAAGTTGAGAGTACCTTGGTGGCTAATGTGAATCTGAGTCTTTACCTTTGAAAATACTTTGACGGGGAATTTTATGCTCTTCCCCCAGGGCGGGTTTGAAGGCGAGGAGAGCATAAAATTGGGAGGGATGGTGGCAGGGGGTTTCCCGTCTCTGTCAAAATTTAGTCCGGAGCAGGAATTCGGCCCCTATTAAGGGCCTCTTCCGATCGCAGCCACAATTAACCATGCAACAGACGACCCAGTCCCCACCCGGGAAGCACGGCATAGAAAACCGTGCGGGCTGCTTCCAGGTCCATTGGTGGCGGTGGGGGAGGGGGGGGTCATTTCAAGGCACAGTGCCTGAACAAGGGACCTGGCACGGGAAGGGAGGAGGCCCACTGAGAGCCACCCCTGCCCATGCTGCCAACCCATCCCGCCTGAGGCCTGGTTCCAGCGACGCTCCTCAGCCTCTGGTAGTTGCTCCTCCAACAGCAGCCACAATCTCTGCGGTGGCGCTGCAGTTGCCGGCCTCTGATTGACTGGCTGCTCTCCAACGACGGGACTTCTGGTGATGGGTTCTTTGATCCTGTCGAAGACCTGCTGCTGTCCACTTAAGTGCCTGATTGGTACTAGATTCAGTGAGCCTTCCGGAGACGAGGCGATGCGGGGATCTCCGCGCCGCTTTTTCCAGACATCGAGACTTCTCCCACCAGGATAAAATTCCCCCCTTTATGTGGAACTGCTTGATTTTCTGTGAATAAAGGGAAAAGTGCAATTTTTCTGATGAAAGGTCATGGACCTGAAGCATTATCTCTGTTTCTCTCTCCACAGATGCTGCCTGACCTCCTGACTATTTCCAACGTTTTCTGTTTTTATCTAGATTTTCAGCCTCCACAGAATTTTGAATTTCTTTAGGGAGAATTTTTCTTTTTGTGTAACTATCTACTTGCCTTCCATGCTCATTCGATATACCCTTTTTTCTACCTATCTTACACTTTTTTTTGTCCTTTGACTCACTATATTTTCCCCTCCTTTTTAAATTCAGTTACATTTCCCAGGGCTGGGTTCCCAGTTGTGATGTGAAGGGTGAGGGAATTCTGACCTGGTAATTTTTGGCAGAGCAAAATGATTTGGATTTGGCAAAGGAGAGAAACTAACATAGAACCTTGGTGTGTGGCTGCGTCTGGTGGGGGGGTGGGGGGGGTGATGGGGGCAAGGAAATATGGGTTTGGCTAAATGAGTGATAGGAGGCTATGCAAGAGATTTTATTTGAAAATCACGCCCAAAAATTAAATAAATTAAAATAAGAAGCTAGGTTAAGAGAAATGGGATCGATGAACTGAGTAAAATCTTGGAAGAAGTTCTGAAATTGCTTGGGCTCTAATTGATCTTTTGATTTTCAATTTGGATAACATCGACTAAACTGTTTTGGTGAAAAGGCCCCACAGTGTCATATTTTAGCATGAATTGTGTATGATGATACAAATTGCTATTGCTCTTGTGAAATCATTCGCAGATGGGTAGTTTTCATAGTAGTTGAGGATACACAACCTATTACAGTTTATACTTAAATAGCTGCTTAGCCCAGATGTCTCTTCAGCAGAAAAATACTTCAGATCACAGACAGCCTTCGAACAATATCTCTATTCAGTTAGCAGCGGCTGTCTCCTAATTTCACCAGTCAGTAAATCACAAGATATATGGGCAAGCTGTACTGTTAACTCTTTCGCCTAACAAGGTAATTCTGCTCAAATACTCCAGGGTACATATGTGAACATGAGAGACAATAGAAACATAAAATTAAATTAGAATATGAGACATCCTATCATTAAAAAGTTATATAATCTTCTGGTACAGTGACTGAATGTTTCAGAAACATGGGTTGCTACCACTATTTATCCTCTCCACCAAATGATGTCTTTTTCTACATGTACTTGGAACCTTAATTTTTGTTGGCCTTCACTTTCTTCACCCATTTATTTTTCTACTTACTACTTTCTGCCAGTATTTCTGCCCTATTTTGTAACTTCTGTGTCACTTATTCCTGCCAATTGTTCTGTCCTAGTGGTATAGATAGACTTTTTGGTATTTTACTGATGTAGCATTTACTCTGCTCAGATGAGATTGTTGCAAAAGAATTTAATGGCAACAGGATATGAGATTAACACTGACATCCAGCATTGGGCTTTCAAATATCTATGGGCAGGAAACCTCGAGCATCCTTGAAATCCATTACATTATATCAGTGTTGAGTCATTAATGGTTCTCTATTGAGTTTACCATGGTGGCAAATGTTATCATCACAATAGGCCATTACGATAATAACTGACCTGCCAACTTTCCTGGTGTGACATACAGGAAGTGCACGTTAGACTAGAGATGAAAATTGCCTTCTGACATAGTTATTTGCAATTTTAAAATGCATTATGCTTTCAAACCTCTTTACCCTCCCTCCCATTTGCCGTTATTTTTCCTTTCTGGAGTTTCTCAGTATGTCAAATCACAGCAACAAAGAAGGATTTATACAGAATGTAGTTCACGTCAGTCTTGTTCTGGTGAAAGTAATAGGTATAAAATGTTGACAAACTTTAAAGTGTTTATTTTTCAAAGGAAAGGCAGTGTTTTTCTGTAATTGCTACATCTGGGTATGCAGAATTTTATGATCAGTTTTATTTTCATAGCCATAATGGAGGGAAAGGAGAAAAGATTGTTTCTATGTCTGATGATGCTCACTAGCCTATTTAAAAATTGCTTTTTCTTATATTCATTCATGGGATGTGGGCTTCGCTGGCAAGTCCAGTATTTATTGCCCATCCCATGCTTTGGATGTTTGCTATCAGCTGGAAGTTTTAGCAAGTTAGATGAATTCTGTGGACCTTAAATTGATGATTCTGTGAATTTTGACAAGGTTTTTTTTATTAAGCCTTGTTGCATAATGCTGATATTAGTGTTAAGTATTGTTTTGATCCAATGACCTTCATGCATCTGTCGCCTGTGTGCAGATTCATGACTAGGGGCTCCTAGGTTCACAGCCCTTACCCGGTCGCCAATTCTCCATCGCCATAAATTTTTTAACGTGGGAACCTTGGGGTGCTGTCATTGTCCACACGATCTTGATGGGTTGGTGGTCATATTTCAGTGATGTGCTGAAGCATGATGACCCAGACCACCTTGCCTTTGCAGCCGCCTTCCACCTTTGCAGCCCATGAGACACACCGTCTTCCTTCATCTGTTGTGCCATTGAGGACTTTTTCAAGCCGCCTTCAAAACCTGGACCCGGGTCAAGCAAGGCTGTGTGATAGCCCCCATGCTATTTACAATCCACCTGACAGTGTCTTTTCACCTCATCAAAGATCAGCTGCCTTCTGGTGTGAGTATTAAATACTGCCTAGATGGAAAGTTCTTTAACCTCAGTCGCTTCCATGCCAAAACTAAACTGACCCCAATAGACAGACATGATCTACAGTTTACGGATGACTGCAGTGTCGTTGCCTGCTCTGCGTCAGATTTGCAAGCCACTCTCAATCTCTTCAATTCAGCAAACAAGAGACTCTGCCTGTCCTTGAGTGTTGCCAAAACAAAACTCAAATACCAACCCACACACCTAGTCAAATATTCCACCTCCCATATATGTTGAAGGAGAGACTCTGGACGATATTGAGCACTTCCTATACCTTGGCAGCCATCTCTCTCAAAACGCCACCATTGACGAGGAGATCCAACACTGGATCAGCTGTGCCAACTCAGCCTTTTACAAACTACAACAGTGGGTGTTTGACAACAAAGACCTCCGCAAGTTCTCAGAAGTCCTAGAATACAGAGCAATTGTCGTCACCACGTTCCTGTACTGCAGTGAGCCCTGAATATGTATCAGAGACACAAGAGCACGAGAGAAATTCCATCAGCAATGCTTCCGCTGCATCCTCTGGATTCAATGGGAGGACCGTCAAACAAATGCTAGTGTCCTTGAAACAAGCTGCACAACCATTCAGGCAAAACTCCTGTAAAATCAATTTCAGTGGACTGGACACTGTGTCCGGATGACCAAAAACAGTTGCCCCCACCAGGTCCTGTTTTCTCAATGCTCAAAGGGGAGGACAAAGAAAATGCTTCAAAGACACTCTGAAGTTCTCTTTGAAACATGGCAGCATTGACATTGATGACTGGGAGGAACCTGCTACCAGTTGTTCAAAATGGCGACAACGTCCATCAAGCTGCATCGTGCCTCGAGTCCAAATGCCTTAATGATGAGGCAGAGCAGCGGCCCTGTTACCACAATGGAAGCACGCCACGGAAAACTGTGCAGGCTGCTTTCTGGCTTAGGGGGTGGTGGCTGGGGAGGCATAATTCTTTGCTTATGTCATGCAGACCTCCACCTGCCACGAATGAGGCATATTAATTTCACCACAGGGACGTTAAATTTCAAATTGTTGCTGGGAAGAAGAGAAGGCCTGTTACAAGTGGTTGCCAGGCCCCTGGTTGGAAAGACATTTTTGCATATTAACAGACAGTGTTGGAACAAAGGAGTTATCCCCTGCTCCAGTACAATACACAGAACAGATCTGGTCATGTGACCACCCTGCTGGCCAACTTGGGAGTTTTATAAAAGCAAAATACTGCGGATGCTGGAAATCTGAAATAAAAACAAGAAGTGCTGGAACCACTCAGCAGGTCTGGCAGCATCTGTGGAAAGAGAAGCAGAGTTAACGTTTCGGGTCAGTGACCCTTCTTCGGAACTGTAGAGACAGTGTTTGAACTGGCAGAAAACTCTTGGCTCCTGGATTGAAACAAAGTGATTCCTGACAATGCAACCAGCTGCTGACATCAGGCTGCGCCAAGATGCGCACATGCGCAGATGGGCTCCTGCTCTCTGTGTGTGCGTGGCATTCCGACTTGCCAGAACTGGTTAGCGCACGCGCCGACAACGTCATCACATAACGTGTACATCATGCAACGTGCCTGGTTGGCTCCGCCCTCCGCCCCCCCCCCCCCCCCCCCCACAAGCCGCGCTCTCGGGCCACTCCTCTCCCCGTCGCGCTCTCCCAGGCCACTCATTTTTTTGGGAGCTAAAAACTGTGTTTAAAAAAAAAACTGTTACAGTAAGAACAAGTGAAGGCTGAAAGGGAACCCGAGACCTCTTTCTCACCTAGCCTGAACACAGTTCACTTTTTCTTCTACTGTTGTCATTTTCAACCAGTTTCAGCATCTACAATAAAATGGAAAACAAAATATGAATTATGCTTTCATATGCTGTTTATAGTTTGTTTCTACAGTGTGCATCAAAGTTATTACCGTTTAAAGTTGCACAGGGACTTTATAAACACCCTGTACAATCTGTTAATGCAGTAGAAAGTTACAGTAGAATAAAGCCTGGCACAGGTTTAAAATTAAAACCCGACCCGGGCTCGACCCAACAACAGCCAACCTGAACTCAACCCGGGCCCAAGTCCTTTAATTTTTTTAAATGCCCATCCTGACACGAACCCGACACATGTAGTCTGGTGGCCATGCTTTATTGCAGAGTGCAGAATCTGGACTGAAGATTATTTCCCGGAGCAAGGCAGCACCCGACCCGAGCCCGAATGCTGGACCCGGAAGAGAGACCCGACACTTGTCATCGGGTCTGGTCGGGTTCGGGTCTGGAAGCCACACTTTACACTAGACTTCATGTAGTAATGTTTTCTGGTAGTAACACTGTAGGTTCCTCCATCAAACAGCTGCTATTACTGTGGAATATGGCACTTGGGGAGGTGGTGGTAGAATTAAACTTGCTCCCTGGAAACTTTACATTCAGCATTTGCATTATTCTAGAAGAAACACAATTGTTTTTCTGGTTTTTTTAGAGCAAGGTCATGGGAACATTCGATTTCTCAGTACCAGAAACCAATTCTGAGCAGTGTTGCAGTAGGATATCAGTAAGGCTGCATGCACTCTTTGTGAACTACAGAAAAACGCCAAACAGTTATAGATACAATTATAGATTTTCTTTCAATCTTTTGTGTCTGGAGGGAGAATTTTGAAGGACTAGTGGTGAAAGCAATGCAAGGCAAACTTAGAAGCCTATCATTGAAGACAAATATGTATCGGTTTGTTCGTTTTTTTTTCCATAGTGTATTGAAACCAATAAGTTAAAATGAGCTCAAAGATGTTACTCGGGCTTCCTAACATATGCATGTTAAGTGTTATGCATATATATCATGTCACGAACAGGTATACAAAATAATCAAAAAGGCTAATGGAATGCTTGCCTTTATATCTAGAAGTCTAGTATACAAGCGGCTAGAAGTTATGCAACAGCTATACAAAGCCCTGGTTAGGCCTCATCTGGAGTACTGTGAGCAGTTCTGGGCACCACACATTCAGAAGGATGTATTGGCCTTGGAGGGGGAGTGTAGCATAGATTTACCAGAATGATACCTGGACTCCAAAGGTTAAATTACGAGGAGCAATTACACAAACAAGGGTTGTATTCCCTGGAATTTTGAAGGTTATGGGATAATTTCAAGATATTAAGGGGAACTGGTAAAGAGAAACTACTTCTGCTGGTTGGGAAGTCTAGACTAGAGGATGTAGCCTTAAAATTAGAGCCAGGCCCTTCAGAAGCAAAATACTGCAGATGCTGGAAATCTGAAATAAAAACAAGAAATGCTGGAAATACTCAGCAGGTCAGGCAGCATCTGTGGAGAGAGAAGCAGAGTTAATGTTTCAGGTCAGTGACCCTTCTGAACTGGTAGAGCCAGAAATGTAATAGGTTTTAAGCAAGTACGCTACAGCCTGCCAGACTGAACATACCGTTTGCCTTTGCTCCATGACCTTCTGGTCAGTTATTCTCTGACCTTGTCCTATCAACACCCCTTTTGTTATTTCTTGCCCCACCCCTCTGCCAGTTCTGATGAAAGATCACTGATCTGAAACGTTAACTCTGCTTCTCTCTCCACAGATGCTGCCAGGCCCTGCTTAGTATTTCCAGCATTTCTTGTTTTTATTTCAGGAGTGAAGTTAGGAAACACTTCTTGCATAGGTTGGTAGAAGTTTGGAACTCTTTCACAAATGGCAATTGATAGGTCATTAATTTAATCTGAGATTGATTTTGTTTGTTAACTAAAGGATTTAAGGGATATGGGGCAAAGGCATATATTTGGAGTTGGGTCACAGATCAGCCATGATCTCATTGAATGGCAACATAACAGGCTCGAGCTGCGACATGACCTGTTCCTGTGTTCCTAACAGAATCTTTCAGGTCATTTGGTCAAATTCTGTAGTTGCCTATAGTTTGGTAGGTGAATTTAGATGGTTCCTGGATAGGTGGACAGTTGTGTCTTAGAAGTACAGTTGACAATGATTTTGCAATCCTGCTTGCTATCTTTCCAGCTGCAGAATGGCATGTAGTTACTTCCAAGTATAACACACTGGAATCACAATGTTGTAAAACTGAAGGTTGTCACACCATTTTGTTTTTGCAAGTGTAAGTTTGAATTTTGATTTCCATCTAATTAGTCTGCTTCAGTTTACAGAGGAGAAGTTGGGCCAAGCTGAGAAGACAGAGTTGGATGCCCACCTGGAGAATCTGCTAAGCAAAGCAGAAAGCACAAAACTATGGACTGAGAAAATAATGAAACAGACTGAAGTGTTGTTGCAACCAAACCCAAGTAAGGGATAATTTTATGCTGTGTTGTACTACATAAAATCCCCCAAGTACCAGCAATTTGGTGTCAAATGCAAATAAAATAACCTTCGAACTCAGTTCATAGAATATGTAGAAGTTGCAACATTGAAATTGGACAATCGGTTTAACTAGTCCATGTATGTTGCAAATTCAAGTGTACGATAAAGGCCTGATCGGGTCTGCAAATGAGACCCGACCTGAGCCCGACAGAATCCCATCCGACCCGGCCCGAGTCCTTCCATTTTTTTCCTGCGCCCGACCCGACCGTCAGATAACTTAACTTCAGTTTTTCACTTTGTTCCTTACCTGTACAAGCTTAAAATAACTCTAACAAAACCACCTTTAAAGTCCAAAAAGTAAATTAACATTAGAGTCACTTACCTGAGGTGGTGATAGAGTGTGTCCGATCGACCCGAGCCCGAATGCCAGACCCGGAAGTGCGACCCAACCCAAACCCGACACATGTCGGGTTCGGGTCAGGTAGCAGGCCTTCAGTGTCCGGGCTATTTTACGTACATTGAATTTTTTTACGTCGTACATTTTAATAGTGTTGCAGGCTGGATGACTTAAATCCCTTTGGAAAGCCAATTTTCATCCTTCCCATTAATGTTTATGCCAAATTAGACTACTCTTGATTTTTAATTTGTTACTAATAGTTTTAGAGTGAAGTTTTGCGAATCATGTAATTTGTTTTCCTTTTTTTGTATTCTGACATTGCTTCTTGAATCTTTAACTTTTGTATTTCTTGCGGGAAGGAAGAATTTAATTAGCTAAAGGGATTTGCACTTTCAGGATTCCAGATTGCATTAAGCAGAACACCTGAATGTTTTGAAACTGTAGAAGACTCCATTACTGAGAGCTATTGGCTTTATGATTTTTCAAGGTGACAGCTTTTGTACACTTTGGTACTTCCATTGCGCTAAAGTGAGAGAACTAACTGCAATCAGATACTTTGGCTTCAGAACAAGTTAAATAAAAGAATGTTCTGTTAGTAAAACTCCACACTTTATCACTGTTAACTATTGAAGACTTCTGAAAAGATGTATTGAAAATTTTAAATGTTTAGCTTAAATGTTTAAAAACTGCCAGTGTTTTAACTATCTGCAAACCTGCCAATAAGAAATGTAATATCCAAAGAAAGGTCATTTTTCTCAGTCTTGTAGCACAACCAACCAACAAGATAATGGTGAACCTTAACTACACTTCCTCACACCCTACTTTCTTTAAAGCCTCTGTTCCATTTTCCCAGTTTCTCCATCTCCATTGCATCTGTTCAGACAATGCAATCTTCCATTCTAGCCCTTTCGATGTGCCTTTTTTCCTCAACGGAGGATTCCTCCAACTGTGGTTTACAGGGTCCTTGACCATGTGCGTTCCATTTCACGCACATTTGCTCTCAACCTTTCCCCTTCCTCACAGAACCATGATAGGATTCCCCTTGTTCTCTCCTTCCACCCCACCAGCCTCCGTATTCAGTGGATCATCCTCTGCCATTTCCACCACCTCCGGCATGATGCCACCACCAAACATATCTTCCTACACCCACGCCGCCCCCCCCCCCCCCCTCCCACCATCATTCCGAAGAGACCGTTCCCTCTGCGACACCCTGGTCCACTCCTCCATCATCCCCAACAACCCTTTCCCTTCCCACGACTCCTTTCCATGCCAGCGCAGGAGATGCAACACCTGCCTTTTTACCTCCTCCCTTCTCACCGTCCAAGGCCCCAAACACTACTTCCAAGTGAAACAGCGATTTACATGTATTTCTTTCAATTTAGTGTACTGTATTCTCTGCTCACAATGCAGTCTGCTCTGCACTGGGGAGACCAAACACAGATTGGGTGACCGCTTTGCAGAACACCTTCGAATCGTCCGCAAGTGTAACCTCAAACTTCCAGTGAGCCTGTCATTTTAATTTTTCACCTTGCTTCTGCTCTGTCTGCAGCTTCCAGCAATGTTCCAGTGTAAGATCAGGAAGATCACCTGATCTTTCGATTCAGCATTCTACAGCCTTCTGCACTCTACATTGAGTTCAACAATTTCAGATCGCAACCTCTGCCCCCATTTTGCTTCCTTTTGTCTTTGTTGGTTTGGTTTTTCTCTCATTTTTCTTTTTTTTGCTTTTGGATAGCAGCTGGTTTTGATTCTGCCATTCACACCTCCTCTAGACACATCCTTTCTGTTTCTTTACTTGTCCTGTTACCAAACCACCATCTACCTGTTTGTCAGTTAATCTCTCCTGCCTTGCATCCCATCACAGACCTTCTCTTTTCTTCCTTCGACCACCCCCACCCTGTATACTTGCTTAAAATCTGTTACATCTCTTTTCCCAGCTCTGATGAAAGGTCATCAACCTGAAGTGTTAATGCTGTTTCTCTCTCAGGTGCTGCCAGACCTGCTGAGCATTTCTAGAATTTTCTGTTTTTATTTCAAGATTTCCAGCATCCACAGTATTTTGCTTTTGTATGATAATGATGAACATTTAGCTAGAAGCTACATATATTCATACGTAGGGACCTGTCCTCTGCAGGCAAAAGAAACATGTCTAGGCATTCTGACCTTTTGAATTAAAAGCGTGGGGGACAATAGCTGCCTGGTGCATTCACCATGGCATTGCCTTGACCAGTTAGCATCGACTTGCCAGCCAATCAGCGCCCTTTTCTCATGCAGTATAAATTGTTGCTCTGTTCTGATGAGGGCAAGATGAAAAGCTTCGACAGCATGTTTTTTTTTCAGCAATACTCAAGTTCTGTACTAACAAGCAACTGTATATTTTTCTCCATATTTTGGTGAGCGAATATCAAATTCACTGTCCTTCATATAGCACGTATGATCTCTCACTAAACCAGGCTTCATTGTAAACATGAAAAAATGTTTACTTAAATATCTCATTCTGCAACTTTGTTTCTACTTAAACCTCATGTATTTGTCCTGCTTACCCACTGACTTGCCTAAACATTCTTGTTCTCTCCAGAATGTCACTGAAGAGTAATTATGGGTCAGTGACTTTTTTCTTTAGCTGTAAAGTAGGGAGTGTTGACTTTTTTTGCTAGAATTTCAGTCAAATGTAATTGTGTCTGAACTGCCTGTTTATTTGAGGTGTGCACAATGCCCAACAACAGCCTAGATGTTGTCCTTCCAAACTTTCAAATGAGACTTAAAAAGCATTTTATGTTCAGATACAGGTCTGTTGTAATTGGATGCAATGGTGGGAGCAAAATGAGGTGATCAATTAAGGGTGTTGCAAAGTGTTGAAACCTATTGGCTTAAGTGTACTTTGTTTAGTGTGTGGGTATCAATACCCCAAATAAGCCTTTGTAGAGGTGCTGTTGGTCATAATGCATAGTCTTAGCTTTTTTGCACACTTGAATGGTAGATGCCTAGTTAGGATACTTAATGTATTTAACTAGGCATGAAAACTAAGCCATGTTGCAGATCAAAATGACAGTTGTTGATTGCAATAAATGTAACATTGAAACATAGAAAATAGGAGCAGGAGTAGGCCAGTCAACCCTTCGAGCCTGCTCCCCCATTCATTATGATCATGGCTGATCATCCAACTCAGTAACCTGTTCCCGCTTTCACCCCATACCCTTTGATTCCTTTAGACCCAAACATACAATGTTTTGGCCTTAACTGCTTTCTGTGGTAGCGAATTCCACAGGCTCACCACTCTCTGGATGAAGAAATTTCTCCTCGGCTCAGTCCTGAAAGGTTTACCCCGTATCCTTAGACTATGACCCTTGGTTCTGGACTCTCCCACCATCGGGGACATCCTTCCTGCATCTACCCTGTCAAGTCCTGTTAGAATTTTATAGGTTTCTATGAGATCCCCCCTCACTCTTCTGAACTCCAGCGAATATAATCCTAACCGACTCAATCTCTCCTCATACGTCAGTCCTGCCATCCCAGGAATCAGTCTGGTAAACCTTCGCTGCACTCCTTCTATAGTAAGAACATCCTTCCTCAGATAAGGAGACCAAAACTGCACACAGTATTCCAGGTGTGGCCTCACCAAGGCCTTGTATAATTGCAGCAAGACATCCCTGCTCCTGTACTCAAATCCTCTTGCTATGAAGGCCAACATACCATTTGCCTTTTTTACCGCCTGTTGCACCTGCATGCTTACCTTCAGCGACTGGTGTACAAGAACACCCAGGTCTCATTGCATATTCCCCTCTCTCAGTTTATAGCTGTTCATATAATCTGCCTTCCTGTTTCTGCTACCAAAGTGGATAACCTCACATTTATCCACATTATACTGCATCTGCCATGCATTAGCCCACTCACTCAACTTTTCCAAATCATCTTGAAGCACCTCTGCATCCTCCTCACAACTCACCTTCCCACCCAGTTTTCTGTCATCTGCAAATGTGGAGATATTACATTTAGTTCCCTCATCTAAATCATTAATATACATTGTGAATAGCTGCGGTCCTAGCACCGATCCCTGTGGTACCCCACTAGTCACTGCCTGCCATTCAGAAAAAGACCCATTTATCCCTACTCTTTGTTTCCTGTCTGCCAACCAATTTTCTATCCATGGCAGTACACTACCCCCAATCCCATGCGCTTTAATTTTACATGCTAATCTCTTATGTGGGACTTTGTCGAAAGCATTCTGAAAGTCCAAATAAACCACTACCACTGCCTCCCCCTCCTCAACTCTACTAGTTACATCCTTGAAGAATTCTAGTAGATTTGCCGAGCATGATTTCCCTTTCGTAAATCCATGCTGACTCTGCCCGATTCTACCACTGTTCTCTTAAGTGCTCACTATAAAATCTTTGATAATGGACTCTATAATTTTCCCCACTACCGACGTCAGGCTGACTGGTCTATAATTCCCTGCTTTCTCTCTACCTCCCTTTTTAAATAGTGGGGTTACATTAGCTACCTTCCAATCTGTAGGAACTGTTCCAGAGTCTATAGAATCTTGGAAGATGGCCACCGATGAATCCGCTATTTCTAGGGCCATTCCTTAAGTACTCTGGGATGCATACCATCAGGCACTGGGGATTTATCGGCCTTCAATCCCATCAATTTCCCCAACACCATTTCTCTACTAATATTGATTTCCCCTCTCTCTCATTAAGCCCTGTGTTCCCCAACGTTTCTGGTATGATAGTTGTGTCCTCCTTTGTGAAGACAGAACCAAAGTATGCATTTAGCTGGTCAGCCATTTCTTTGTTCCCCATAATAAATTCCCCTGTTTCTGACTGTAAGGGACCTACATTTGTCTTCACCAATCTTTTTCTCTTCTCATAGCTATAGAAACTTTTATAGTCAGTTTTTATGTTCCCCGCAAGCTTGCTCTCATACTCTATTTTCCCCTTCTTAATCAATCCCTTGGTCCTCCTTTGCTGAATTCTAAACTGCTCCCAATCCTCAAGTCTGTTGTTTTTTCTGGCAAATTTATATGCCTCTTGCACATCATTGTTATGGAGACTGCACTTTACAGAATGGATCTTTGAACAAGGCTAAAGAGTGAATAATACCTCCATTACCACTCCCTCATGTTTTCAGACCAAATATTGACCATGATCAGCTTTGTAGTCTGGTAGTACAGAAAGAGTGCCTGCCTTTAGATAATTTACTTTTTCCATCTGTGTCTGTCAGTTCTGATGCCAGATGTTGAAAGTATCCATAATTAAGATTTTTTTTTTAAGTTGACTGTCAGGCAGTTCAAGAATGCCAGTGTTAAACTCATTGTTAGTGTAATTAAACCTCCCGTGGACTCCAGGAAAGATGCTGCATTCCCAATATAATCAACTTTTCATTTTTAACATCAACTCAAATAGAAAGAATAGTACTGTTGAAGTTGATGAAGCTGAAAACTCAGCTAGAAATCCCTATATTGCTACTAAAAATGTAAATCTGCCATTTAGAATTTAAAATCCTAATGAAATGCATTCATATTTGTCAGTGAGATTTATAAACAATGGTTCTGTCTTTATATATGTGATATTTATCATTCAAAATTAGATTTTTTGGTGAATTTTATGCTCATTGAGGTGATGTATCTTAGTGCTATGGAATAGAACCTTTATCATTCTGTGCACATGTTGTCTGACATGAAGCACTCTCAGTTAACGTGCAGCACAGTTTGAACGTGTGAAACCCCATCTTCTCTTCTTCTTTGGCCTCCTTATCTCGAGAGACACTGGGTAAGCGCCTGGAGGTGGTCAGTGGTGTGTGGAGCAGCACCTGGAGTGGCTATAAAGGCCAATTCTAGAGTGACAGACTCTTCCACAGGTGTTGCAGAAAAATTTGTTTGTCGGGGCTGTTACACAGTTGGCTCTCCCCTTGCGCCTCTGTCTGTTTTCCTGCCAACTGCTAAGTCTCTTCAACTCGCCACACTTTAGCCCCGCCTTTATGGCTGCCCGCAAGCTCTGGCGAACGCTGGCAACTGACTCCCACGACTTGTGATCAATGTCACAGGACTTCATGTCGCGTTTGCAGACGTCTTTAAAGCGGAGACATGGACGGCCGGTGGGTCTGATACCAGTGGCGAGCTCGCTGTACAATGTGTCTGGGGATCCTGCCATCTTCCATGCGGCTCACATGGCCAAGCCATCTCAAGCGCTGCTGACTCAGTAGTGTGTATAAGCTGGGGATGTTGGCCGCCTCGAGGACTTCTGTGTTGGAGATACGGTCCTGCCACCTGATGCCAAGTATTCTCCGGAGGCAGCGAAGATGGAATGAATTGAGACGTCGCTCTTGGCTGACATACGTTGTCCAGGCCTCGCTGCCATAGAGCAAGGTACTGAGGACACAGGCTTGATACACTCGGACTTTTGTGTTCCATGTCAGTGCGCCATTTTCCCACACTCTCTTGGCCAGTCTGGACATAGCAGTGGAAGCCTTTCCCATGCGCTTGTTGATTTCTGCATCTAGAGACAGGTTACTGGTGATAGTTGAGCCTAGGTAGGTGAACTCTTGAACCACTTCCAGAGCGTGGTCGCCAATATTGATGGATGGAGCATTTCTGACGTCCTGCCCCATGATCGTTTTCTTGAGGCTGATGGTTAGGCCATATTCATTGCAGGCTGCCTGTGTGGAATTTGCAAGTTCTCCCTATGTCTGCGTGGGTTTCCTCCGGGTGCTCCGGTTTCCTCCCACATGCCAAAGACTTGCAGGTTGATAGGTAAATTGGCCATTATAAATTGCCCCTCGTATAGATAGGTGGTAGGGAATATAGGGACAGGTGGGGATTGTGGTAGGAATATGGGATTAGTGTAGGATTAGTATAAATGGGTGGTTGATGGTTGGCACAGACTCGGTGGACCGAAGGGCCTGTTTCAGTGCTGTATCTCTAAACTAAACTAAACCTGTCGATGAGACTCTGCAGGCATTCTTCAGTGTGAGATGTTAAAGCAGCATCGTCAGCAAAGAGGAGTTCCCTGATGAGGACTTTCCGTCAGTGGTGTTCAAACTAAACTTTGGAAGATCACCCAATATTGCATGAGTGTAACAACATCAGAGCTGTCTTCTGGCCTCTTCAAGTGAGGTTGGCAGCTAGTGTTGTATTAAGGTTAGTTTTGTTTATATGCTCATGCCAACAAATAAATGAATTGATAATACTCAAACTGGTCATTTTATATAGGAACTTTACAACCAGCAGACATTATCCCTTTTAGCTTGGGCTGGATTGAACTCAGGTGCCAGATGTAAAAGACCAGAATCTAATTCAATGCTGCTAGGTGAAGGTATTAAGGAATATGGAGCTAAGGCAGTTAAATGAAGTTGAGGTATGGATCAGCATGAGATCAGTACGGAGGGCTGAATGGCTTACTGCTGTTCCTGTCTACCATCCAGTCCCACTTGCAAAAAAAAAATCAAATGTTGAAATAAAACAATTGCTCTGTTTGGCCACCTTGAGCAATTGTGATGAAATTCTTCATTACCGTTAAAATAGAAATTGGATGCTTTTGCTGCTTGTGCGCAGCTGCAGAAAATGGAACCTCATTTTGCAGTCTTGTGATCTATTAGCACATGATCTCTAAATCAAATTTTATTTCCTCCTATCCTTTCATTTTTAGATGCTAGAATCGAAGAATTTGTGTATGAAAAACTGGATCGGAAAGCACCACCTCGTATAAATAACTGTGAACAGTTAGGCCAGTATATGCTTGCTGCTGGAAATGAGTTTGGTCCTGGAACTGCATATGGTAAGACAATTCAAGCATTTAGACAAAACCTAACTTCCTTTTGCATTTCTAAGTGCAGTTTTAAAATTGTAATTTATTTCCTTAAAGAAGTGTTTCAACCATATAATCATTGACTAAAATAATTTCACAATGTGCCCACAGGCACAATGGACCAAATGGCTGCCTCCTGTACTGTATGACAGATGGGTGTGTCACACTTTTTTTTAAAGTATAACTTTTAGCCTGAACACAAGCTGTTTCATGATGAACTTCAGCTTTCTCACCTCTTGGAATTGAGGTAGAAGATCAGCCATGATCTTGTTGGGTGGCGGAGCAGACTCAAAGGGCCAAATGACCTCCTTACTGCAGCACTCTCACCAGAGTTGAACCTCCTTATGCCATCTTGTGATCTGTTAGAAGAGTCAACCAATCTGATTGATTTGGTTGTTATTCTTTAGGATGACTAAGACACAGCAGTCCATGGGCTGTCAATGAAACTGTTGTTTCCAATTGGCCAGTAATGACTAACTTTTAGTTGTACATAATACTGGTCTCAAATTGCTGGGATTTGTGCAGAATTTACTTTTTAATCAAGTTGAAATGTTTTGGTTACCTGGCAGTAAACACCTGCTGGAGGAATCTCCATTCTGCTATGATGGTCAGGTCATATTTTCAACAGGTAGGTAAGTAACAGAACTGCATCAAACTGCCTTCTGATAGCAGATCTCTGTGTGTCCATAATATTCCAGCTCCAGGGAATATAATTCTCCCATCCTGCTATATAGCTCTAGCACAACAGCAGAATTGTATTGAAATAGAAATTAGAAAAGTCCCTTTTATAATCGGGCAAAAGGATAACCTAAGTAATTTTGAAACTTTTTCCCCACAGGCAGTGCTCTGATTAAATGTGGAGAAACTGAAAACCGAATTGGTGGTGCAGAAAGGGAACTAATGCATTCGTCAGAAGTTAACTTTTTGGCACCCCTTAGGAACTTCCTGGAAGGAGACTATAGAACAATATCTGTAAGTTGAAGCCACTTCCTCTTGACTGTCACTGCAGCTTTGTTGCTTAATGTATTAGTTATGCTCAGTCTTTCAACTTCAGAGTCCTGAGTTTTTTTGAGGATGTGAAATTCCCCTCCTTCCTGGCACGTGTACACATCCCGTAGTTCCGTAGGTGAGCAGCTTCAAGAATGGACAAGAGATAACTCTCTGACTTTCCTTCCTTGCTTTTCATCCACTTTATTAATATAGAATCAACCCTGCATTCTGCTGTACTGCATTATAGACTTCAATTTAAAACTTAGTTGAAAATTGAACTCTGAGTGAGGTTGGTTACAAGAGAATTAAGCAATTGCAGTTGGCAATTTTCTCCCATCTTGTCCAGTTGCTGTCAGTAAAACATGTAACAGGCATAACTAGCTAGAAATGTGACATGGAAACCTTAACTGAATTTTCCCCTTTGGAACCTGCAGATGTTTAGACTAATTGTAACATCTGTTGCAACCCCAGCTAACTCAGCACAAATGTGCAGCCTTCTCTTCTTTGTGACTCAATTGCACATTTCTTCTTGTAGCCATTCAGTTTTAGTAGCTAGCTTATTCAGTGTTGTGTCTGACACTGAGTTTGAGGGTGAAGAACGGCTGTGTAGACCAGCTGTTTTCTACATCAACATTAACAGAGTGAGAAGACAGCTCTGGTTGTGCACTGAACAGTTTGTTTCAATTAGAATTATGTTTTAAGACGTTAATGTTCAGGATCAATTGATGCTTTCAGAAAGAACGTAAACTCTTGCAGAATAAAAGACTGGATTTAGATGCAGCAAAAGCAAGACTGAAGAAGGCAAAAGTCTCAGAGGCCCGGTCAGCGGTAAGTAAAGCACATAACTTGTGTAATTCAGTGCGTAACCTATTATATGTTGCCTGATGTAACTTTCAAGTCCAGGTCTACTTTGACGAAAAGCTCCCAACTACTGATGCCTTGTTGTATGCATTAAAAATAATTTGGAAATTTGAATATGAAACAAATACAAATGATCTCAGGAAATAAATAATCTTAAGTCCAATTTTTGTATGGCAACAGGTAATTTGTTTTGTAAGTTTAAGCATGCAAATTGGGAGAGCTGTCCCACTGATAGTCAAGCAACAGCCTGACATAATCATACTCATGGAATCATACCTTACAGACAATGTCCGACACACCACCATCACCATCCTGGGTATGTCCTGTCCCACCGGCAGGGCAGACCCACAAGAGGTGGTGGCACAGTGGTATACAGTTGGGACGGAGTTGCCCTGGGAGTCCTCAGCAGTGACTTCGGAACCCATGAAGTCTCATGGCGTCAGGTCAATCATGGGCATGGAAACCTCCAGCTGATTCCACCTACTGCCATCCCCTGCCCCCGCTGCTTCCCGGCTGATGAATCACAATTGGAAGAAGCACTGAGGGTGGCAAGTGCACAGAATGTACTCTGGGTGGGGGACTTCAATGTCCATCACCAAGAGTGGCTCAGTAGCACCACTACTGACCGAGCTGGCCGAGACCTAAAGGACATAGCTGCTAGACTGGGTCTGTAACAGGTGATGAAGGAACTAACGAGGGAAAAAACCTACTTGACCTTGTCCTCACCGATCTACCTGTCGCAATGTGTTGATGACAGTATTGGTAGGAGTGACCACCGCACAGGTGGAGACGAAGTACCGTCTTCACATTGAGGATACCCACCATCGTGTTGTGTGGCCCTGCCACCATGCTAAGTGAGAGATTTCAAACAGATCTAGCACTGTGGGCCATCAGCAGCAGCAGAAACGTATTCAACCACAATCTGTAACCTCCACTCTACCATTACCATCTATCCAGGGGACCAACCCTGGTTCAATGAAGAGTGCAGGCAGGCATACTAGTTGTCACCCTGGTGAAGGTACAATGCAGGACTACTTGCATGCCAAACAGAAGCAGCATGCGATAGACAGGTCTAAGTGATCCCACAACCAACGGATCAGATCTAAGCTCTGCAGTCCTGCACATCCAGTCATGAATGGTGGTGGACAATTAAACAACCAACAGGTGGAGGAGGCTGCACAAATATCCCCTTCCTCAATGATGGGGGAGCCCAGCACATCAGTGCAAAAGACGAGGCTGAAGCATTTGCATCCATCTCCGCCTCCTTCTGAAGTCCCCAGCATCACAAAAGTGCCAGTCTTCAGTCAATCCGATTCACTCCACATGATATCAAGAAATGGCTGAAGGCACTGGATACTGCAAAGGCTATGGACCCTGGCAACATCCCAGCAATAGTACTGAAGACGTGCTCCAGAACTAGCTGCATCCCTAGCCAAGATGTTCCAGTACAGCTACAACACTGGCATCTACCCGGCAATGTGGAAAATGATTCCACCTACTGCCATCCTGTGCACAAAAAGCAGAACAAATCCAACCCAGCCAATTACAGTCTACTCTTGATCATCAGCAAAGTGATAGGGATCATTAACATTGCTATCAAGCAGCACTTACTCAGCAATAACTGGGGGGATTTGAGAAAGCATTTTTTCACCCAGAGGGTGGTTGGAATCTGGAACGCACTGCCTGAAGAGGTGGTGGAGGCAGGAACCCTCAACATTTAAGAAGTATTTAGATGAGCACTTGAAATGCCATAGCATACAAGGCTACGGGCCAAGTGCAAGAATATGGGATTAGAATAGTTGGGTGCCGTATGGCTGGCACAGACAGGATGGGCCAAAGGGCCTGTTTCTGTGCTGTATGACTCTAATAACCTGCTCAGTGACGCTTAGTTTGGGTTTTGCCAGGGCCACACAGCTCCTGACCTCATAACAGCCTTGCTCCAAACATGGGCAAAAGAGCTGAACTCAAGAGGTGAGAGTGACTGCCCTTGACATCAAGGCAGCAACAAGTATGGCATCAAGGAGCCCTAGCAAAACTGGGGTCAATGGAAATCGGGGAAAATTCTCCACTGGTTGTAGTCATTCCTAGCACAAAGGAAGATGGTTGTTGTTGGAGGTCGATCATCTCAGCTCCAGGACATCTTTGCAATAATTCCTCAGGGTAGTGTCCTAGGCCCAACCATCTCCAGTTGCTTCATCATAAGGTCAGAAGTGGGGATGTTTGCTGATTGCGCAGTGTTCAGCACCACTCATGACTCCTCAGATAATGAAGCAGCCCGTGTCTAGATGCAGCAAGACCTGGACAATATCATGGGCTGATAAGTGGCAAGTACCATTTGTGCCACATAAGTGCCAGGCAATGCCCATTTTACACGAGAGAATCTAACCATCTCCCCTTGATGTTCAATGTAGCATCGCTGAATCCTCTCAACATTCTGGGGGGGTTATCACGACAAGAAACTGAACTAGACCAGCCACATGCATACTGTAGCTACAAGAGCAGGTCTGCGGCAAGTGACACACCACCTGTCACCCCAAAGCCTGTCCACCATCTACAAGGCCCAAATCAGGATTGTGATGCGATACTCTCCACTTGCCTGGATGGGTGCAGCTCCAACAACACTCAAGAAGCTCAGCACTATACAGGACAAAGCAGCCTGCTTGATTGGCATCCCATCCACCACCTTCAACATTCGCTCCGTCCAAAAGTGAACGCACAGTGGCAGCAATGTGTACCATCTAGAAGATGCACTGCAGCAACTCACCAAACCTCCTTCCAAACCTGGAGGAGGAGACCTCTACCACCTGGAAGGAGTAGAGCAGCAGATACGTGAGGACACCACCACCTGCAAGTTCCCCTCCAAGTCACAGACCATGCTGACTTGGAATTATATCGCTGTTCTTTTGCTGTAGCTGGGTCAAAATCCTGGAACTCCCTTCCTAACAGCAGTGGGGTGTGCCTACACCCCAAGGACTGCAGCGGTTCAAGAAGGTGGCTCACCACCACCTTCTCAAGGGCAATTAGGGATGGGCAATAAATGCTGGCCTAGCCAGCGACACCCACATCCCATGAATGAATTAAGAAAAAGAGATAGTGAATTGTGATACCTTTCATCTGTGCAAAGTTTTAAGTTAATATCAAGTTAATGTTTTAAGTAACTGATTCAAAGTATAAGAATGGATTTCTCTTAAAGACATTGGGATTATTTTTCTATTGTGTAAATATAGTACTACTGGAGATGTTTAGCATACAGTGAACAATTTTGGTGTCCGCCCTCGCTCGGTGGTAGCATTCTCACCTCTGAGTCGGAAGGTTGAGAGTTCAAGTCCCACTATAGGGGCTTAAGTACAAAACCTAGTGCAGTATTGAGCGAGTGCTGCACCCTTAAAAGTTGTTGTGTTTCAGATGAGATGTTAAACTGAGGGCCCCATCTGCCCCCTGAGGTAAAAGATCCTATAGCACTATTTTGAAGAAGTGCAGGGAAGTTTCCTCCAGTGTCCTGGCCTATATTCATCCCTCAATCAGCATCACTAAGCAGATCAACTAGTATCATTGCTGTTTGTGGAACCTTACAGTATGCAAATTGGCTACTGCATTTCCTACATTACAACAGTGGCTGCACTTACTTGAAAAGTACTTCATTGCTGTAAAGTGCTTTAAGGACGTCCTGAGTTTATGAAAGATGCCATATAAATGCACAATGTCTTCCAATGCACAAATAATGTGCAGATACACCATGAAGTGCTGCCAGATGCAGCTTCAGTGTCTATTCTGTTTCGTTCCCACTCTGAGCTGTGCAGAGCAAAAGTTGTAGGGACATGGAGAATCGGAGGGGCGCGTCATGTCTAGATGGTCCCAAGCTGGCCATTTGCTTCCCCTCCAGCAGAAGCATCGGGACCAGATGGACTAAAGATAGGGATGATTTGCAAACAAAAGTTAAGTGTGACCTTGGGTAGCAGGGTTTGAATTGCAGTGTACCTCACACTTTAGTATATTCATTATAAACTGTCTTGTCTCCATGCATTGAGTTTTGTATCTTTTTTCAATCAAGATAATTTTGCAAACCAAGTTTATGAAACTTTATGTAATGTAGCCCTTTAATCCCTAGTATCGTTCTGGTGAATTTGGCAGAGCAGGCTTGAGGGGCTGAATGGCCTGCTCCTGCTAATAAGTCCTATGTTCTGTAACCCCTTCAAGGCCTTACTTTTGGTGCCAGAAACTGAACATACTCCCAATGGGGTCTGATCAAGCCTTTATACAACTGAAGCATTGCTTCCTCCCTTTTATATTCGAGCCAAGTTGAGGTAAAGGCCAAATTCCATTAGCCTTTTTTTGTACCTGTGCACTAACTTATCGTGATCTGTCCATGTAGATGCCCAAATCCCTTTGCTGCTCCACAGTTCCTAGTTTCTCACCACTAAAATGATATTCCCATTTGTCTGTCTTAGATTCAAAATGGATGACCTCTTGCTAATCCCTGAGACATTTAGATTTTGCAGTGGCTAATTGAACCCAAGTTCAGCTGAAACTCTAATGTGAAGGAGTGTATGAAGAAGTATAGTCTGGGTACTGTGGAAGGCCCTGTAATGAAGCACTTTAGAAAAATCCAAGGATAATTCGTAACTCAAGTTGCAATGGATGCATGTAATGCTTGTGCTACAGTCCTTGAAATTACTGGATTTTTGGCCTTCACTGCACACGTACGGGTAAACTGGGTGGGGGTAGACGAAGAGAGGAGAAAGCGTGTTGATCTTCCTTGGCAGAGATCAGTGCATGGCAGAGAGAAGAGAAAGATACAGAAACGAGATTCCAAGAGGTTTTTCAGATGACATTTGCCACATATAAAGATTCAATTTTTCTTCTGCCTGCTACATGTCTCACTATTTTGGACATGCTATATAAGGATTAGCTGTATCACTTGGTACAGAAACTTGCACTTGTAGCACCTTTAACATAGCAAAATGTCCTGGTGGATAGGGAAATGTAATGGAGTGAGCAGTCACCCAGGAATAGGTCGAACTGTTGGTGGAGGTGACTGAAAGGTGGTCTTCACAAAAAATAGTTTTGCTAGGTTTTTGGAAGGTGGGAGATCCAGAATCCAGGGATTTAATGAAGCAACGAAGGGAAGAGAAAGGAAAAATGCAGTAGGTCATAGTTCGAGTGAAGTATAGGAACTGGGGGATGCAGGGCTGGAGAAAGCTGCAGAGATAGGCCATGGGGGCGATTTGTAAATGAGGATAACCATTTTGAATTTCTCACATTCAAGATGGGAAGTCACTGGAGGTCAGATGATGCAGGAGCTAGCCCTAATCGCATGACTAAAAGTGAAGTCACTTAGGTTGAAGGAAAATAGAATCTTTCCAATTGACAGCAATTTTCCAGTCATGTTAGATGCCAGTTGTATCTATGCACATTTTATTAAACTTTGGTGTCCTCATTGCTGTGATAGGTAAATATGGAAAAAGCTGTCTCGAACTTAAAATTCTGCTGTCCATTTACTTCAATTGTTACGGATCAACCCATTTAAGAAGTCCAATGATCCAGCGAGTGTTCCTTAAAAGTGTTACTGACTAGTACGACCTTTGGAGTGGGTAGTTCAGTGAGTTGATATGGTATTGTTTCATCTCTACAGTCTGTATTAGAATTCATCTCTGGCTGATTGACGAAAGCCTTTTTCCTTCTGTGTCCAAAACTTATTCAAGACCCTGTAGAGCCAAGAGTTTCCAGCAGAAAGCAGAGGTTTAAGCTTTGCAGTCCAGATAGAAGACAGTTTAAAGGGACCTCAATGAAGTATAAAACAAATAGCATAGATTGGTTTGGTAAATACAGATTATTTCTTCAGCAGGACCAAGGATATAGAGGGAAATTAATGAAAAGTAAATTGAGAACAAATAGCAGGCAATACACATTTACTCTAGAGTGAAAAATATTTGGTATAATCTACCAAGCGAGGTAATAGAAGCAAAGACATTAGGAATATTTTAAAGCGTATTTAGATTCCAACAGTGCAGTCATAATACTTGAGGGATGAGACTTGATGAGTCTAAGTCTCTGACTTTTGTTGCATTTTATTAGATTTTAGTAATGCTGGACTATATGGGAAATAGGAATTGCTGATGCAGTGTAGGTTTTTTTTAATCTGAAGATTAAAGCATGTGGTTGGAGCACAGTAGAGACCAGTCTGCACTTGATGCATGCTCTACCTGACCTGGAAGTGTTTAGCCCTGATGAAAAACATTCCATTTCTCAACAACAGCATCTTTCACCTTCAGTGCTGAGGTTAAACAAAAACGCTACAATTTCGATACTGAATAATGGCTTAAGTTATGACAGAAGCTTAACTGCATTAGTGGGAGGTGAACAATAGTTTTAAAATGTTAATTGACGAATGGTCAAAGGGTAATAGATCTGTAATCATGGTGTGATTTTTATTTTGACATTACATCGATCAGAGTGATGTATTTATGTATATTTTACCTTTAATGTGAATGAGGATGCTGCAATTTAATTCCATTGATTGCATTTTATAGTAGCTGCATGCAGCTAGTTCGGGCCCAGACCATGATGAAATCTGGGTTAACACCTTAACACAAGGCTAATCAGCGCATTGACCTAAGTATACAGATCACTGGTTCTGGGAAGTTGGCAGATGTCAGTTACCAAAGCAGTCAGGATGCTAATAAGTATCCTGGGACTAAGCAGAGAAAAAAATCAGCTGGTTACCACGCCAGATTGTTATCGCCTTCTGATTGTGAATGACTGTTTGTTTGAGAAGAGAGTCGGGCTTGGCTCTGATGCCCTCCAGTCAAATAGCTGGCCAGTGCTCACCATTTAGGTTCACATGAATGACTAGTTGGGCAAGGTACTGCCACTTGTGGAACTCTACCCAGCAAGCATTAATGCCTCAGATGAGAAAATAAATTTGACAGTTTCTAAAACAGCACATAATTATGCCATACGATATAAAAATTACATTCTTAGGACTTCTGACTCCACTGTCCATTTAAAACATTCAGTAATTTACAGTGTGCACCTCTTCAACTTTACAGCTTAAGCTATTGCAGTTGGCTAATATGAATGTCTCTTGTCCTTATCTACTTTACCTGAATGTTCTAGCAACTAAACGCTTGTGAGGCTGAAGGAGACAACTTTATGGTAAATTTCTCTTACATGCTCAACTTGCTGCATGTAACATGGCTGAAGGTTTGTTAGCCTTGTGTGTTTTGACTTTATATTTGAATGCTTACTCTTGCTATCACAGCCCAAGGTGATCCTGAGTTGACAAGATTGTACTTGTTACCTCCGGTAAACTGATAAGATAGATTCAAAGTAGAAATTCTCTCATTTTGAAGTGTTTGTTCTCCTATTTTACTGGACTTTATTCTAGTTTTTTTTTTTGTTTTTTCCTTGGGGTTCAATATTTTAACTTGTCTTCCTCTCTAACATTATATGCCTCCAGTATTTCTGTGGGTGGGTTTGTGCATTTCAGCCCTAAGGTGCTACAGTGAGTAGAGAATGTTGAAATGAAGCTTTCTACTTCTCATATGCACTACATTTTGAGGTGTCTCTAAATATTAAGCTGATTCCACAATTCCCAAACGTGTATATGCAAGCATTTGTTTTAGGATTGAGCGGCAAAATCTACTTTTTGTTTTGTCCTGCTAAAAGAATTTCATTTTTATTTTAATTCTAAGTCGTATGTTCTGGCTGTAATTGAGTGAATGCCTTTTGATAGCAAGGGGAGGTATAGCTGTCTTTGTTGTGTTTATTCCATCACCATTTCTGACCCTCCATGTCTTCTGAAATTGTATAATTTTGGTATTCTGTAATTATATAATTTTGGTATTAACCCTTTCAGTACTGCATGTTCTCATCAAATTTTCTTAAACATTTGCAAAAGTTGCTCACAAAAAATATTACCAGCATTGGAGTCATGTGCAAAATTAAAATATTCACTATCTTTTGGAGAGCCTGTGATTTTTGGTCATCCTTGACTGTACTGAAGGAGGTTTTTAACTAGAAATAAGACATGAAGTTTAGCTCTTTAGTCACAAAGTATGGACAAAGCTATGCTTAAGTATCTGCAATTCAAAGTGAAAACATTTTGCATTGCACTGTTTTAAATTTTTGATCTAACCCAACTGCTGCCTAAAACTGACAGCAGTTCTTGATGGCCTTTTGGGTGTATCAGTAAGATTGTTTAACATTACTCCTCAAATGCTTTTTGATTTCTACACATAGTGGAAACTGTTAGCAAGAAATCTAGTGGTGAATGTAGCAGGTTTTTTTTTGCCTCCCTTCAGAATTGTCATGCTGGATCCCTTTCCTGGGGTTGTGGCAAAACTGCTTTGGATCTCACAGCTATAAAATCTTTAACAGCAACCAGGTCACTGCTACTTCCCCTCGCTGAAACGCTCAACTATCCCACTGGAGGATATACTATCACACTGTTGCAAGCCTTGCATGTTTCCCAAAGTTACTTTTTAACCATGTTTTATTGCTTACTGTCAGCTAGTGTTTGCTGGGAGGGAAATGAGTTTTTACAAGTTGTCTGTACCTCCCTGTAGAAAATGCCACTTCTCTGTTTGCTGCCTCTCTGCTTGCCTTCCTGCTTTGTGGACAGCTGGCTAAGACTGAAAATTTGCTGTGTAAACATATAAACCCACATGTTGTAACACTGTGGTGTAATGTTATCAGCATTTATACTCTGAATGAAGTGCTTCAATGCACTACCTGTAAAATAGTTGTCAGTATTACATAAAATCTACAGCACAATAATGGGCCATTTGGCCCAACTGATCTAAGCCAGAATTTGGACTCCACATGAGCCTTCGCTCATTCTAATTACCTCTTCCCATGCTGCCCCCCTTCTATTCCCTCATAAATGCAGCATGCTGTCTGCTTGAACCACTCCATGTGCCAGAATATTCTACATTCTCACCACACATGTAAAGAAATTCCTCCTAAAATCTTTGTTTTGCTAGTGGTTATCTTATATTTATGCTCCTTTGTTATGGACTCACCAATAAGTACAATCAGTTTCTGCAGATCCACCATATCCAATCCTTTCATAACTGTATTGGTATTTAATTTCTAAATTTTTTTGACATCACTAACTATCTTGAAGTCTTCATTATTGGTTTGTTGACTTAGGCAACTATTGAGAGATCAGTGGTATACTTCATAATTTCAAGAGATGCTACTGAGAGTTCTGAACAGCTGTTTAGGAATTCTTGAAATATGTTTTGATGAGGCAGTAGTATTCAGGCTTTCAAACATTTTGACTCCTTTTCAACCGTTTGCCATAATTTTATGGTACAGAATAATTTTGTAATACTGACAGAGGCTTCTTGTACAGCATTGGACATTTTTAAAGGTTTCGCTTTGGAAGGCCCACCAAGATGGGAATTCAATTTCATTACCATTTTTGTGTTGGACAAGACCATGAGATAGCTGCCTCAGAGAGGATTCTCTTTGACAATAGGTATCTTCCTACAAGATCATTTGCTTGAACAAAAGAGATGATGGAAATCCATTGTCTGGGCCCATTCTCCCATTTATAGGAAGCTGGTGTGGTAAATCACAGCAGTTTAGATCGGGGATTTTTTTGAAGCCTCTGTTTACAGTGCTATCTGTCTTTGGGCACCCAGGCCTATAGTTTCTGCTTTCCATGCTATAGTGGATCTTCACTTTAGCATACTGTTATAATGTACACAGTCCTTGGTTCCTGAGAACTATTATGATGGGTATTAATATGCCTTACTGATTTTAGGCAATATTGAAGGTTTCCCTTTTTTGATACTTCAAAAGTAGGATTTTATTTGAATTTTCAAAATCTTGGAAAACAGAATTTTAGTATTTTGTTCAAAATATTCAGAATTTAGGAATCATGTCATTAAAAATTGAAAATAACCTAAATCAAAGTGTGACACAAGTGACGTGGATCATAGCTGAAGAGAATTTGGTGCTAACCTGAAGTTCAAAACTAGTGTTCAGTTTAAGAGCATGCAACAGTTGTGCTCCAGTTCAATTGATTTTTGTCTTCATGGGTATATTTCATTGTCATGTTTCCTGTGTTGTTGGGCAGTAATTAGCATAATACACCTGTATATCGATCATCAATTTTATATAAAATCTGTGCATTCCACAAATATATTGCAAATTAGTGACTTTGTTGTTTGTTTAAATGCTTAACAGCTTTGGGCAGAGGAGGTGACAAAAGTAAGTAAAAGTAAAGCTGTTTTCTTGTAGCAACAAACTTAAAACCTATAACGTGTTTAGGGCATAGTAACTTGGTGTGATTAATATTTGAATTGCTTTTCTTAAAAAAAGAATCTTGATCTGGTATTTGTGTAGCAGCCATTAGTAAATACTGACTTCAAATTATTTTGAAAACATACCAATAATTAGCTCTTTTAGGAAAAGGTAGTCCTGCTGTTGTAAAATGGCTTTCTCTTCCCAGTGCAGTATACTTGTAGCAGTGAAGGAGATTCAGGATGCATTGCGCAGAAATGCCCATATAATCACAACTGAATCCCTTGCCTTTTGGATTATAGGTCTGTGTCTCTTCCACGCCCCCTCTGATGTAGGTGAGCTGCACTGAAACATCTACCAATCTTATTGTTGAGTCAGGCATTAGTAGGCTGCATGAGAGTGGCATAAGCTTGACTTTGCTAAGGGCTAAAGTTGGGAATTTTCTGTTTGGGGGTGGGGGGGGAAGAAGAGAGAGAAAATCTGTTTTTGAGCACACTAACAAATAGCATCGACATACTAATTGTGTGCTGTACAATCTGATCTAATTTTGAAATTCTAAAATGGATTGCTATTCAACCTATTCCCTTCACTGCAACAGTTGTGATGTTGTGTAATTCAAAGGAATTGATGTAAAGTCAAGATGTGCACTTAGGGTTTTAATCGTGCTTGATAATCAAATTCTCAGTTATAGATACCCATGAGTTAGCATGTGTATGCAGTTTACTTCCACGCAATATAAGTAAAAATTGGAACTTGAAGCTATTTGTTCTGTACATATTTCTTTTGGACAAATCATTTTAATTGATTCTTAAAAGTGTAGTGTTATCCATGTTGACAGTGAACATTCCACAAAGTCTACAATAACTACATTTTAGATCAACGGTCTTTCAAATTTTTCAGTGTTGTGGAAATCCCTGCAAGGCTTGACTTTCTTCTGGGGGCCCCCCAAACTTGCAAAAGACAGTTATTTAAAGGAAAACTGTGCTATTATTGCGAAAACATTTATTAATATACAGAAACATTATTCTAGTCAGTGAAGTGCAGAAAGCTACAAAAATGTGGTAACTGATGGTTGAAACCCAAAAACCCATGGAGCCCCATTTGAAAGCTTGTGTTTTATGTAATGTTTCATATGATTAAAACAGCAGAAAAGTTTTTTTTTGTTATTGAATTTGTAATTGAGTAAAATGTGGAAAAACCTGTTAAGTGAATTAATATAAACTGTTAGAATTTTATTGCTAAGTTTGAGGGGACAGTCACCATTCATTTTTGCTCTTTAGTCAATTTCAAATTTATGCTTCTAAATACATATTTTTAATTTGCAATAAACTATATATTGGTTAATTGTACAGTCAGTTTGTTGAGCAAACATTTGTAGTAGTGGAGTCCAAGTGCAATTGTTGTCCTTCCATAACTCAAGCATTTAAAGATGTAACACAAGTCAATACTGTAAGTGTTTGGTTATTGCTGCCATCTTAATTTAAAATATTAAATCATAAGTTTTTTTATGTGGGGTGTTAATTGGTCAGGAAATAATTAGATTCTTACGTTTCTTATTAGATTATTGCACTGCTTTGTGGTTTAAGATTTTTTTTGGCAAGCAGAATTTTTTAGCTATTGTCTGATTTTTAAAAAGTAGAAATGCTTTTTCCCCCCACCAAAAGATATTTACTACTTCAAATGCCTGAACATTTATTTACTCCTGTGATGTATCCTCCTACACAGGCTGAACAGGAAATGCGGATTACACAAAGTGAATTTGACCGCCAAGCAGAGATCACAAGACTTCTGCTTGAAGGAATTAGCAGTACGCATGTAAGTCTCCTCACCCTTGTCACTGGCCTTACTGAATTGCTTATTCATTGTGCTGTAGTCTCATCCAGTGCCTGCTGATGTCCATTAACAACCATTTGCGAAAACCTGACTGGTAATTGCATGTACCATTTCATTCTAAGCGCGGTAATTTGTCTTTTAGCTCTTAGATGATTTAAAAACTAAATAGCCTGATTTAGTAACCTTTCACCAATGAATCTCTTCTCTCCCCCACAGGCGCATCACCTTCGTTGTCTGCATGACTACGTTGATGCCCAGTTGACATACTATGCTCAGTGTTACCAGTATATGGTTGATTTACAGAAGCAACTTGGAAGGTAATAAAGGATTTAGTTGGAAAAGCTCCTTTTCCCATTTAGTTGAAATTGAAGTCTTGAAATCCTCGTTGGGTCACGTGCAAAATTCAAGCTTGCTTTTCTGGTTCGGAAAGGCTGAAGAGAGGCTTTAACCATCCTTTTTGTTGACTGTGAGGATCTGTAAATTTGAGGTTTAGCTGCAGCCGAGGCTTCCCTGGGACTTTGCTGGAGAGGGAGAGAGAGACGTTCCTGCCTTGGAGTTCAGTTACTATCTGCTTTCTGAGGCTCAATTCACAAAATCATGTGATATGACCACCTCTTTGTATCTGAAACAGAATTTTTCGGAAGGATTTGTTGAAATGCAAAGTTCTCCTCTCAAGCTGTGCAAACATACTGAGAGAGAGAGAGAGATACAGCACTGAAACAGGCCCTTCGGCCCACCGAGTCTATACTGACCATCAACCACCCATTTATACTAATCCTACATTAATCCCATATTCTCTACCACATCCCCTCCTACATTAATCCCATATTCCCTACCTACACTAGGGGCAATCTTACAATGGCCAATTTACCTATCAACCTGCAAGTCTTTGGCGGTGGGAGGATACCGGAGCACCCGGCAGAAACCCATGTGGTCACAGGGAGAACTTGCAAACACCACACAGGCAGTACCCAGAACTGAACCCGGGTCGTTGGACCTGTGAGGCTGCGGTGCTAACCACTGCGCCGCCCCCTTGGTAGGGGGGCTTGGCTCTTTCAAAGTCAATGGGTGTCGATGGCTTTTGACGATCAACATCGACAAAACCATTCTAGGTAATTTAATCAGAGAGCACCTCTATTATTCTGGCTGGACTGGGTAATCACCTCTCTCTTCCGGGTGGGTCTTTAGTTTTTCCACATGCAAATTCTTAGTCATCTTGGCTGCTCTTCTGTTTTTTTAAAAAGTTATTTGAAACCATTTCAGTAAAGGTTTCAGGAAAAGTTCCATGTGACGAAATTAATATTTTCCGTTTGGCATATGGGATTTCCACCACACTTTATAAAACACTGATTCGGCCTCAACTGAAGTATTGTGTCCAATTCTGGGCACCACACTTTAGGAACGATGTGAAGGCATTAGAGAGGGTGCAGAAAGGATTTGAGAATTGTTCCAGGGGTGAGGGACATGAGCTATGTGGATAAATTGAAGAAGCTGGGGTTGTTCTAAGAGAATAGAAGTTTGAGAGGCGATTTGATAGAGGTTTTCAAAATCACAAGAGGTCTGGTCAGAATAGATAAGGAGAAACTGTTCGTTTTTCTGGAAGATTCGAGAACCAGAGGATACTGATTTAAGGTGAATGTCAAAAAAACCAAATGTGACGTGAGTGTGGTGGAGGCAGATTCAATTGTAGCTTTCAGAAAAGAATTGGATAATTACCTGAAGAGAGAAAATTTGCAGGGCTACGGGGAAAGGGTTGGACAAGTGGAGTTGCTCTTGCAGAGAGCCAGCATGGACACAACAAGCTGAAAGGCTTCCTTCTGTGATGTAACCATCCTATGCGCCTCTCTCTCTTTTTCTCTCTCTCTCTCTTTTTCTCTCTCTCTCTCTCTTTTTCTCTCTCTCTCTCTCTTTTTCTCTCTCTCTCTCTCTCTTTTTCTCTCTCTCTCTCTCTCTCTTTTTCTCTCTCTCTCTCTCTCTCTCTCATTCACAGTCAATGTTGACCACTCACTCTAGTCTCATTTTAAGTCATGGCCCCTCCTATCCCCCTCCCCCTCTCTCTCTCTCAGCCCCTTGTCCTCCCTGTGTCTCCTCCCCCCCCCCCCCCCCCCAACACTGATTCGCTCTCTCTCTCTCACTCGCTTAGCCCCTTGCCCTCCTTACTCTCCCTTAAAATATTGAAGACTCTATCGTTTTTGTTTTGTTGGAAATCATGACTCTCATTTAATGAAATGTTCTTTCAAACTGTTAGCACTTTACTAAGCGTATCCGTTGTTCAAGCAGTTCATTATTGTGTGGTCATTAGCAGGTCCATGTGATGTACATTAACATTTCATAAGACAAGATAATACAAGGATGGTCTGGGAGGTTTTGTTAATATGTTTGTTTTGATGTCAAAACAGCATAGATAATCTGGAATATGATCTGTAGCTGGGCTGATCTGATTACAGCTACAAGGGAGAACCTGTTCTAATATCTAACTCATCACTTGTGAGTTATGGTTAGCGCCATGAGCAAGAAATAGATTCAACGGTATGTTGCAAGTTAGACAGGCAAAATGATGTAAATCAAAATTTAATACAAAATATGTTGATACATGGCTTCTGGTGATGTCACTGATTTCCACTCTCCCACATTATTTGTTTTCCCTTGTGGCATCTTCCTGAAATACTGAATATTTAAAGGGGGTGATATACCTCCATATATTGTTGTTCCTCTGAATTAATGCTTAACATTTTATTTTCTAGTTTTCCAACCACATTTTCTTCCAACAACAGTCAGACTGCCTCAGCTTCCCTTTCACCTAATACTGTGCCCACGTGTTCTGCATCTTCAGTCCCGTTATGCATACCGAACTGTCCAATAGCCACAGCTGGTACCACTGACTATAAAGTGTCAACTAGTGGCACCAGAAAGGCACGAGTTCTTTACGATTACGATGCTGCAGACAGCAGTGAGTTGTCACTTTTGGCTGATGAGGTGAGTAATAAAGTGCCCAAGTGTGACTGCTGTGTTTATGAATCCACACTCTAATTGAACAGGGTTTCTCTATTTCATTATCTTGGCCCATACCCCATCTCTCCTGATAACAGATATTGCTCCATAGGGAGAGGTGGGCCTTTCATGCCTCATCCAAGTGACCATTATTCATTGGGAGCGGGTATCTTAACCTTTATTTGTTACTGTTTCTAACATAAGGATTTTGAGACTAGTTTTGGCATTTATACTGTTGCTAGACTGCTAGGGCCTCCTTAGTCTGTGTGGCTCAACTGATAAATGTCTTATTCAGCTGAACTTTCAAGGAACTGAGTAATTTTAATTGATCAAATTCGAGTGTCTAAATCACGCATCTGCCTGTCTCTGACTCAACTGGAGAGCAGTCAAAATATGGAGCTTAATTTTTCAGAGGGAAATTCCTAAAATGGTATCAAAGGATAGGGCGGATTGGGGGTACAAATTAAACTGATCTGAATTGATGGTGCTGTTCTTAACCCTTGGACATAACTTTCACTGCCATTCCCCTCCCGAATCCTTTCCTGTTTCTGCCTCACTGATTAGCTTTTTAGAGATAATTTGATAATTGCCATGGAATGCTCTCAACTTTACTTCAATTTTGTGTGTTTGAGATAGTAGTCCTGTATGATAATTATCTGTGACTAGTTAAGTGTAGAATGCGCAGTAAAACAGTGCTTAACAGCGTTTATTTTCTGAGATGTATGAGTATTTGTAACTGAAGTAATAGAGATTATTAAATTCTGAATGGTACTTCAGCATAAGCTGCTGCCTATAGAACTACATTTATAATTTGTTGAATACTGTAGAGCAAAGACAATTTGAACATAATTATTGATCTAACGCTTTACTGCACTTCCAACTATAACTGCATGGGAATATTAGGTACTCCAACTGAAATTTTGACATTTCTGGTAAACTCCGTATCCCAAAACTCTTGATTACACTCTTGGTTAGTCGTTCTGCATTCTAATTTTGAAGAATTGCCTGCAAGTGTGACCTTATTAGCCTACCCGCTTTTAACTTTAGCATCTCTCTGCCCATTACACCTCTACTAAGAAAACAGTGGGAGAAATTGGCTTCTTATCGACCTTATTTTAGTTCAGCAGCAAAAACCTATCTACAGTGCCTTTAGTGTAGAAAATATGCTGAGCCGGGCAGAAAAATGAGGATAAATAGATCAATGATCACTAAGCCATGAAAGGAGATTTTAAGAGATGAGAAAAGGAGAGACGGAGAGATTTAGAGCAGGAGTTCAAAGAGTAGCGCCAAAGCACCTGAAGGCTTCATTACTAGTTGTGGGCCAAAGACGGATGGGAATGCACAGAAGAGCAGAATCTGAGACGCAAGCATGCAGAAAGGGATACATGTCTAGAGGAAGTTCCAGATGTAATGTGACCCAAAGAGGGATTTGTGAAAGGTTAATTCTAAATCTTGGGTTGGGGCTTGGGAACCAGTGTCAGCTGCTGAGGGTGGGGTGATTTGGTGAACAGGACAGACAAAAGGCAGGTGAGTTTTAGATAATTTGAGGCTGATGGAAGGTGAAGGATGGGAAGCTACTGAGGAAGACATGAAAGAAATTGAGTCAGTGATGAAAAAGGTAAGTAAGCATTGCAGGCTTATAGTAGCAAGGGTATAGGGTGTTATGGAGGTGGACATATTTGGTCATGGTGATGGATATGGCATGTGGGGTCTGAAGGTCAGCACTCGGTGAAAAAGAACACCATGATCTGGTTCAACATGATCAAGTGGCTGAGAGTTGGGGTGGAAATGATAGTTAATTGTAACAGGTGTGGGCTGTTATGGATATTGTGCATTTAAGGAGGGGATTCTAGTGGAACAGAACTGCACCTGGTGTTTTAAATATCTTTTACAGATTATTATGTTGCATTGCTATGAGTATTTTATAAGAACATCTGTGCAAAAGTTCACTGTTTGATGTACAGACCTGTTGAATAAATATTCTTTGACACAATATCTAACCTTCAGCATACAGTGTTTATAGGTGGAATGTAATTTTAATTCCTGTTCTGTAATTTAGATGTTTCTCTCCACTTTCTCCCTCGCTCCCTCGCTTTTCAACCTTCTCTTTCCTCTCCCACTTTCCATTTTTCACCTAAGTCATTTTCCCCTCCCTCTTCCCCATGTTGCTTTCTTCTTTCAGCTCTCTTTTCTCTGCTACAACTAGTGGATTGATAGACCTGGTTTCTGTTTCAGGTAATAACAGTTTATAGTATCCCGGGAATGGACTCTGACTGGTTGATGGGTGAAAGAGGAAATCAGAAAGGAAAAGTTCCCATTACATATTTGGAGCTACTAAACTAAATGTGTATCTATCTGAGTCTTTCCTACTGGTTGTAATTGCAATATATTTAATTACAGCTAACTTTGTATAAAGGAATTTATGAAATGTCTTCCACACAAATGGTCCCTGAAATACTAGGGATCAGTTGAATTCCATGTATGGCAAAAGTTGCATGTTGGCCACAATGATCATCAAAGCGAATATATAAACCCTTGCTTTTGAAAACTTTGAATATTTTTGTGCCATGAATATTATTTGCTGCAAGATATCTGCTTCATTTTCTATTTAATATTTCATTAACTAAAATAACTTGCATACTTTAGTGGTTGGAAATGCATTTCTTAATTAAACCAACTTGAATACAAAGTCCGTGTATTTCTAAAACTTTCTTATTACCAGAAACGTGGAATTTAGCTTATAAATTACATGTGCTTGACTAAATGTTAAAGTTGATGTACAGCATTGTCAAAATAAAACAAATTGCCAAAAATCTTGTTTCTGTTATGATTTTGCTGCTTAGACTTGAGAACCACTGAAGTAGTACATTAAAGTGTCCTGTTAGTGAAGCCGTGGGGTTGTATGTGGTTTGGGTGAAAATGCTTAGAATGGACCACATTAAGAAATTTCTCCCTGCACTGGCTTCTTCAGTCCTATCCTTTCTGTTATAGGAAGCCACTGGCAGCACATGGCTGGCTAGCTGATTTTAAGAGGGGACACTGTGGTGTTTTCCTTTAGCTGGGGCCACTGGCCCTTTTATCGACACTGACCTCATTTGAAACCAAAGATACTTTGCTATCAGCCAAACTATTCGTCCTGGCATTGACTATTTCTAAAAGAATGGAGAAGTTGAGAGACAGCTACATTAATACTTCAGATTTCACCCCCTGGCAGTTCCATGATGCACCTGCCAAAAGGTAAGTGAGTTTTCTTTCAAACTTGAGCTCCTGGATCAAAACATCCCATGCAAGGTAGAGATATTTTTAAAATCAGGAACATTCAGTCCTCTAGAGTCATCACTGCTATCCCTAGTGCTAGCAGAAACTCGAGATGGAAAAGTGACACCATTGGGGAATGCTGTGCTCTTCGCTCAGTGATAGAGTGTCGTGTTGTGTGTCAAGCCAGAAAAGCTATGTAGACTTTGAGCTCTGTCACCAAGTTTTACACAATACTGGTATGTGATGGTTGGAATCAAGGTAGATGTTAGATTACTAGTGTCAGCTTATTTTGATTCTTCAACTTTCTTCCAGTGGTGCATGGTTGTGTGTTGCTCTGGTTATTGCTCTTAAGATCTCAGTGCGGCCTCCTCCAGGCAAAGAATGAAGGGTGCGGTTCCGAACAAAGTTTTGGGTGCGCTTGTGCTGATGAGTTTCTGTGAAACAGTTTCTGCCTCACCCTGACCCCAACAGTGTAAATTGTCTGACAGGGCCTGATCTAATTCTGGAAAGAAATGATCGATTCTATGGAGGGGCTTGTATCCTGCTCAAGCACCGCACGGTGTGATGTCAAACCTATTTTACTAAATGCTCCATTGAATTTCCTTTCTTAGCACTTTTTAATATCTGCCCCAATCAGTCAATTGCAAATGGAATTTGAATAGATATTAAAAATGATTGCACAATTAATCAGGCATAAAAAAAGCAAACTGAGCACGAGTTCATTTCGAGAAGTTATGTCAAACTTGTATTGAACCTTGGTTAGATCACAGTTGGATTTCAGCAATTCTGCATATTATAAAAGGGATATATAGCCTCTGGAGAAGGTGCAAAATAAGATTTACAAAGATGATGCCAGAACTGAGCTGTTATAATTCAGGAAAGATTGAACCGGCTGGGGCTCTTTTCACTAGAAGAGAGAAGACTGAGGGATGACCCCAGGGTTTGATAGGGTAGACAGAGAAGATATTTCCATTTGTGGGTGGGGCCATAAATACGATCATCACTAATAAATCCAAAAGGGAATTCAGGCGAAATGTCTTTACCCAGAGAGTGGTGAGAATGTGGAACTCGCTACCCACCAGGGAGTAGTTGAGGTGAATAGATGCATTTAAGGGGAAGCTGGATAAACACAAGGGAGAAAGGAATAGAACAATATGCTGATAGGGTGAGATAAAGAGTGTGAGAGGAAACTCATGTGGAGCATAGACCAGCATGAACCAGGTGGGCCAAATAGCCTGTTTCAGTGCAGTAAACTCTTAAAAGTTGAAGTGTTTGGAGGGTGACTGTTCTCCCATCTGCGCTTTCCAAACATTTGATTTTTATTTAACAGCAGGAAGGGGAACTTTGTGCACGTGCATTTTGCCAGGCTATGTAAACAAGCATATAAACAAAGTGCTGGAAATACTCAGCAGGTCTGGCAGTATCTGTGGAGAGAGAACTGTGACCTTAGGTAAGAATAGTGTAAATCTGTCTAAAACTCTCAGTCCAGAGTGGGACAATGTCACTTGATCACAATAGCAGCACAACGGTAAATTACTTTGAGGGGAATTGTCCCAGATAATTTTGTTCTAATCCCAGTGCAGCTAATTTGTATGTGTCGACTGAACTTGTTTCCAAGGTCAGGAAGGCCATACCTATAATGGTTAATGTAATATTCTAGTTAATTGTTTAATGATCTGTTGCTAGTAAATCCAAAGCTATAATGCCAGACATTGCTCCTTTGTTTTTAGCTTTACTTTCATGTTGAAACAGTTTTCCAAATCATTGCTTTGTATGTAATTGTGGCAGCTTGCCAAACAACCAATCTTGTTTGGAATTCTTTTTGAAGGGATATTTGTATCTAATTGTTCCCAAATAGGCAACAGTCACTGTCCAAAATAATTGGTCCCAGTCCGTTACTGGGTCAAACATCAAATTAACAAACTATTTGTTCACATTGTTTTCTATTCCACCTATGTAGAGAGAACAATTTCCTTTGCTGGGGGAGTCCAGAACAAGGGGGAATATCCTTAAAATTAGGGTTAGGCTATTCAGAGATGATGTCGGGAAGCACTTCTCACCAACAGTGAGGGAAATTTGGAACTCTGTCCCTCTAAAAGCTGTTGAGACTGGGGCATCAGTTCATAATTGCAAAACAGATTTTTGTTAGGCAAGGGTTATGGGCTTAAGGTTACAATAAACTGTAATTAAATGGATACCTGATGAGATGGAGCAGAACAGGAATGTATTGCAGGTAATGAGACCACTATCTAATGAGCAAATTAATATACGACAACCTTTATTTTATATAGCGCTTCTAACATAGTAAAACTTCACAGGAGCATTAAAAAAACACAATTTGACAGAGACAAATAAGGAGATTTAGGACAGATGGCAAAAAGGTTGGTCAAAGAAGTAGGTTGTAAGGAAAGATTTATGTTTACCTACATCAGAAAAAAAAAACTTGCATTTAAATGGTGCCTTTCACAACCTCTGGATATCCCAAACTCTCAGCAATGAAGTACTTTTTGAAGTGTCGTTTGTAACGTAGGAAACGTTGCAGCCAATTTGCACACAGCAAACTCCCACAAACAGCAACCGATATCTGCACTTTTATGTTGATTGAGGGATAGAGGTTGGCCAGGGCACCAGGGATAACTACTTTTCTTAGAAATATAGGGATCTTTTACATCCATCTGAGATTTTTTAAAAATCACTCCACTCCAAAATTCATCTTGTGTAAAATGCTTTTGTGATGTAAGTGCTTTACAAGTAAGTGTTCTAGTATATACAGAATGAAATCCAGGAAGTTAGTAAATTATGCTCAATGGAGGAAATGCACAGAGTAGCCTTGTCACTAAGTAAAGCAATGCAGTTTGCTAAATCTATCCATTGGAGAGCAAGAAGGGGGAGAATAGGCACAGCTGAAACTTATTGAACAACTATGTACAGTGTTGACTAATATTGAGCATGCTGTCTTAGGCAATGTAAAATAACATAGAATGATCTATAAACATTCATCAACCAGGACTATTTAAAGTTAGCTGCAACTGGGAGTGTAAAGTTTGGTCGAGCCATTTTAACTGCTGCTGTTGCTCCTACAAGTCGGACTGAGGGAATTGCTGCTAATAAGAGATCTATGAGTCATAAAGAGAAATGAATAAAGTTCCCAGGATGGAATGCACTAGGTCGGTCTTCCCCTGAAATGGTCGACATCCAAAAGCTTCAATGTGCCAAACTCTCTCATCCCTGCAAGGTATGAATCCCTAATTTCCACAGTAGGATCAAACGTTCTCCCATGTGGGAATGGGGTGTGGATTGGAAAGAGGAATCAGGGGTATTTAATGGGAAGCTAAATAAGAAAAAGACATTAATTTATGCAGCACCTTCCATGACCTCACTAAGTCCCAAAGTGCTTTACAGCCAATTAAGTACTTTTGAAGTGTAGTCACTGTTGTAATCTAGGAAACGCAGCAGCTAATTTGTGCATAGCAAGCTCCCACAAAAAGCAATAAATGACCAAATAATTTTTTAAGTGATATTGATTAAGTGCTAAATGTTGACCAGGCCAACAGGAGAACTCCCCTGTTCTTCAAAATAATGCCATGGGATCTTTTACATCCACCTGACAAAGTGCCTTTGACAGTGCAGCACTCCTTCAGTTCTGCATTGGCGTGTCAGTCTAGATTTTTGTGTTCAAGTCACTAGGGTAGGACCTGAACCCACAAACTTCTGACTCAGGCAAGAATGCTACTAACTGAAGCAAGGTTGATACTGATATGAGGTTAATCAAGACAAGGTAATGGAGCCTCATCTGGTGAAAAAAGATACACAACTTCAAGGATCCAACAATTTGGTCAAAGTTTACCAGAGTCAGGCCTTCTTGTTTATGCCAGGAACACAAAAACTGCTGTTCACATGCACTTCTATGTTCTGTATTGGACCAAAACCTCAAATAGTGATGGAAAGCTTCACCCCTTAATTCTCCTGTCTGTTGAACTCACTTCCAACAATTGAAATAAAGACGTAACTGTCCCCGACTAAATTAGGGTTATTATAGCATGCATTTGGTTATGGAAGCTTACTGCCTTGTACACTGTATTCCAGTCGAATTTGCTGTCATTATATTGTGGTAGTAGGGACAAAGTGATGAAAATTTTTATTGCTGTATTTGGGTTGCTGTGCAACCTAAGGTACACGATGACATGATATATGCTTACAGAGAAACAGAATTCGGTAAATATACAGGAGATTACTTCGAAGCAATGCATTTTTTTCTGCCTGCTTATTAGCCAAACCTCCAGCCAACCCAACAAAATACTTAAAGGGATAGACAGGGTAGATGCAGGTAATGTAGTCACTGTTGTAATCTAGGAAACGTAGGTAGATGTTTCCCCTGGTTGTGGAGTCTAGAACCAGCGGGCACAATTTCAAAATAAGGGGGCAACCACCTTGGAGAGAGGTGAGGAGAAATTTCTTTATTCAGAAGGTTGTGAATCTTTGGAATTCTCTACCCCAGAGGGCTGTGGAAGCTCATTCATTGAGCTCGATGGGCTGAATGGCCTACTCCTGCTCCTATGTTCCTAAAACCTGGAAGTGAACTGCCGCGGTGTATGGAGCAATTTTGGTGGGATTGTCTTTTTCAGGTGCTCCATTTTGAAGTGAGAGTGACTGCCCTTGACACAAGGCAACATTTGACCGAGTATGGCATCAAGGAGCCCTAGCAAAACTGGAGTCAATGGGAATCAGGACGAAAACTCCACTGGTTGAAGCCCTAACTAGCACAAAGGAAGATGGTTGTGGTTGTTGGAGGCCAAGCATCTAAGCCCCATGACATCACTGCAAGAGTTCCTCAGAGTAGTGTCCTAGCCCAATCATCTTCAACTGTTTCATCAATGACCTTCCCTCCATCATAAGGTCAGAAGCGATGAGGTTCGCTGATGATTGCACAATGTTCAGCACCATTCACGACTCCTCAGGTACTGAATCATCCCATGTCCACGTGGAGCAAGATCTGGACAACATTCAAGCTTGGGCTGATAAGTGGCAAGTAACATTCGTGCCATACAAGTGCCAGGCAATAACTATCTCAGAGAATCTAACCATCTTCCCTTGACATTCAACAGCATTAACATCACTGAATCCCCTACCATCAACATACTGGGGGATACCATTGACCAGAAACTTAACTGGTCCAGCCATATAAATACTGTGGCTACAAGAGCAGTTCAGAGGCTAGGAATCCTGAGGCGAGTAACTCACCTCCTGACTCCCCAAAGCCTGTCCACCATCTACAAGGCACAAGTCAAGAGTGTGATGGAATACTCTCCACTTTCCTGGATGTGTGAGCTCCAACAACACTCAAGAAGCTCGACACCATCCAGGACTTAGCAGACCACTTGATTGGTACCACCTTAAACATTCACTCCTCCTCCACCGGCACAGAGCGGTAGCTGTGTGTACCATCTACAAGATGCACTGCAGCAACTCACCAAGCCTCCTTCAGCAGCACCTTCCAAACTCGTGACCTCTAACAGTTAGAAGGACAAAGGCAGCAGATGCGTGGGAACACCACCACCTGTAAGTGCCCCTCCAAGCCACGAACCATCCTGACTTAGAACTATATTGTTGTTCCTTCACTGTCACTGGGTCAAAATCCTGGAACTCCCTTCCTAACAGCACTGTGTGTGTACCTACCCCACATGGCCTGCAGCAGTTCAGGATGGTGGCTCACCACCACCTTCTCAACGGCAATTAGGGATGAGCAACAAATACAGGCCTTGCCAGCGTTTCTCACATCCCATGCAAGAATTAAAAAAATTAATCAATCTAATTGAAGTCCTGTATCTATACACAATTCCTATTATGTGCTACTTACTACATGTAAGTATCTTGTTTTCTTAAGTCATGCTTTTACCAGAAGCGGTGGCGGTGAGAGCAGGAACAGGCAAGAGGAGCCAGGATATAAAGAGCGGAGACTGAGACCAGAAGCGGTGGCGGTGAGAGAGGCTCTGTTCAGTGGAACTGTAGACCTGCTTGACCAACAAAATTGAAGTGTGACGTCACAGGAGAGCTGGTAAGTGATTGGTGGATATTTCTTCTGTGTCTCTTTTTTGTTTTGGCCAAGTGATTTAAATCAGGCGACGTCATTACAGGATAAGAGTATACTTAAATATTTCTTTTTTTTTAAATACTGAGATCTAAATTAATTAATTAAATCGAATAGAGATGGCTGGGCAGGCGATGTGTTGCAGCTGTAGTATGTGAGAGCTGGTGGTTGCCGCTGTGATCCACGGTGGCCACATCTGCAGCAAGTGATGGCTGCTCGAGGAACTTCAGCTCAGAGTTGATGAGCTGGAGTCCAAGCTGCAGACGCTGCGACACATCAGGGAGGGGAGAGTTACCTGGACACTGTGTTTCAGGAGACAGTCACACCCCTTAGATCAATTACATCAAATTTGGACCGTGGTCAGGGACAGGAGGGTGTGACTGCGAGTGAGGCAGGTATGGGGATCCAGAATTTAGATTTGCAGGAGCCTCAGCCAGTGCCCTTATCCAATAGGTACGAGGTTCTTGCTCCCGGTGTGGACGAGGGCACAGACTGCAGGAAGGATGAGCAAACTGACCACAACACCGTGGTTCAGAGTGCCATTCAAGTGGGGGGAGAAAAGAGAAATGTTGTAGTAAAAATGGATAGCATAGTTAGGAGAATAGATACTGTTCTTTGCAGCAAAGATAGTCCCGAAGGCTGTGTTGCCTACCTGGTGCCAAGGTTAAGGACATCTCTTCTGGGCTAGAGAGGAACTTGGAGTGGGAGGGGAAGGATCCAGTTGTCGTGGTCCACATAGGTACCAACGACATAGGTAGGACTAGGAAAGAGGTTCTGTTGAGGGACTATGAGCAGCTCGGGGCTAAATTAAAAAGCAGAACCACAAAGGTAATAATCTCCGGATTACTACCCGAGCCACATGCAAATTGGCCTAGGGTAAATAAGATTATAGAAGTAAATGTGTGGCTCGAAGATTGATGTGGGAAAAATGGGTTCCAATTCATGGGACACTGGCACCAGTATTGGGGAAAGAGAGAGCTGTTCTGTTGGGATGGGCTTCACTTGAACCATGCTGGGACCCGTGTCCTGGCGAATCGTATAACTAGGGTTGTAGATAAGGCTTTAAACTAAACAGTGGGGGGGATGGTTTAGTTTAAAAAGTCAAAAGGTAACGAGAGAGCAGAGGTGCAGGGTAGTGAAGGGGCATACATTAATCAGAGAGTGACAGGAAGAGAATACAAGCAGAAATTAGAACCAGAGTAGGTAAAAATAGTAAAAAGTCAAAGCTTAAGGCTCTTTATCTGAATGCATGTAGCATTTGTAACAAGATAGATGAGCTGACGGCACAAATAAAAATAAATGAACATGATTTGATAGCTATCACTGAGATGTGGTTGCAGGATGACCAGGACTGGAAACTCAATGTTCAAGGATATTCGATGTTCCAGAAGAATAGGCAGAAAGGAAAAGGAGGTGGGGTAGCTTTGTTATTAAAGGAAGGGATCAGTGCAGTTGTGAGTAATGATATAGGTGTAATAGATCGTGATGTAGAATCAGTTTGGGTGGAAATAAAGAATAGCAAGGGAAAGAAATCATGAGTGGGAGTAGTCTATAGGCCCTCGAGGAGTTGCCTCTCTGTAGGACAGAGTATTAATCAGGAAATAATGGAGGGGTTTAGGAAGGGCACAATTATCATGGGTGATTTCAATCTGCATATAGACTGGACAAATCAAATTGGCAAGGCTAACACGGAAGACGAATTTGTAGAGTGCATCAGGGATTGTTTTTTAGAACAATGCCTTGCAGAACCTACCCGGGAACAGGCTATTTTAGATTTGGTAATGTGTAATGAGGTAGGATTAATAAGAGATCTCGTAGTTAAGGACCCTCTAGGGGGAAGCGATCATAACATGGTAGCATTTCAAATTCAGTTTGAGGGTGAGCAACTCGGGTCTCAAACCAGCGTCTTCAACTTAAACAAGGGCAATTACAGAGTTATGAAGAAAGAGTTGTCTAAAGCGGGCTGGGAAAATAGACTACAGGGGAAGTCAGTAGATGAGCAGTGGCAGGTTTTTAAGCAGATATTTCATAACACTCAGCAAATATTTATTCTGGTCAGAATGAAGGACTCAATGAGAATGATGAATCACCCGTGGATAACAAAGGAAGTTAAGGAGAGTATCAAATCATAAACAAAGGCGTACAAAGCCAGGAAAGCTAATGGTAGGCCAGAGGATTGGGAATTTTTTAGGGAACCAGCAGCGGATGACTAAAAAACTAATAAAGAGGGAGAAAATTGATTATGAGAGTAATTTGGCAAGAAATATAAAACCAAACAGCAAGAGCTTCTATGGGTATATAAAAAGGAAGAGAGTAACTAAAGTAAGTGTGGGGCCCTTAGAGGATGAGACTGGGGAAATAATAACAGGGAACAGGGAAATGGCAGATAATTTAAACCAATATTTTGCATCGGTCGTCATGGTGGAGGACACTATAAACATCTCAACAATAATAGATGAGCAAGGTGTAAATGGGAGGGAGGAACTTGTAACAATCTCTATCACGAGGGAAAAGGTGCTGGAAAAACTGATGGGACTAAAGGCAGACAAGTCGCCAGGACCTGATGGCCTGCATCCAAGGCTTTTAAAAGAAGTGGCTGCAGAGATAGTGGAGGCATTGGTCGCAATATACCAAAACTCACTGGATTCCTGTAGGGTACCAGCAGATTGGAAAACCGTTAATGTGACACCCCCTATTCAAGAAAGGAGGAAGACAGAAAGCAGGAAACTACAGACCAGTTAGCTTAACATCTGTCATTGGGAAAATGCTAGAGTCCATTATTAAGGAAGAAATAGCAGGATATTTAGAAAAACATAATGCAATCAGACAGAGTCAATATGGTTTTATGAAAGGGAAATCATGTTTGACAAATTTGTTAGAGTTCTTTGAGGATATAACAAGCAGAGTGGATAAAGGGGAACCGGTAGATGTGGAGTATTTGGATTTTCAGAAGGCTTTCGATAAGGTGCTACATAAAAGGTTATTGCACAAAATAAGAGCTCAGGGTATTGGGGGTAACGTGTTGCCGTGGATTGAGGATTGGCTAACACACGGAAGGCAGAGAGTCAGTATTAATGGGTCTTTTTTCAGGTTTGAAAACCTTAACTAGTGGGGTGCCACAAGGATTGGTCCTAGGGCCTCAACTATTTACTATCTATATTAATGACTTGGAGGAAGGGACAGAGTGTAGTGTATCCAAATTTGCAGACAATATAAAAATACGTGGGAAGGCATGTTGTGATGAGGACACAAAGAATCTGCAAAGGGATATAGTTAGGTTAAGTGAGTGGGCAACAACTTGGCAGATGGTGTTCAATGCGGGGAAGTGTGAGGTAATCCACTTTGGTAGGAAGAATAAAAAGGCAGATTATTATTTACATGGAGAAAGACCACAAAATACTGCAGTACAGAGAGATCTGAGTATTCTTGTACATGAAACACAAAAGGTTAGCATGCAGGTGCAGCAAGTAATTAGGAAGGCAAATGGAATTTTGTCCTTTATTGCTAGGGGGTTAGAGTTTAAAAATAGGAAAGTCTTGTTACAACTGTACAGGGTGTTGGTGAGGCCACACCTGGAGTACTGCGTACAGTTTTGGTCCCCGTATATAAGGAAGGATATACTAGCATTGGAGGCTGTTCAGAAAAGGTTCACTCAGCTGATTCTTGGGATGAAGGGGTTGTCCTATCAAGAACGGCTAAACAGGTTAGGCCTTTATTCATTGGAGTTTAGAAGAATGAGAGGTGATCTTACTGAAACATATAAGATTCTAAGGGGGCTTGACAGGGTAGATGTTGAGAATATGTTTTACTGGTGGGGAAATCTCGAACTAGGGGACATAGTTACAGAATAAGGGGGCACACATTTAAAACTGAGCTGCGGAAGAATTTCTTCTCTCTGAGAGTGGTGAATCTCTGGAATTCTCTACCCCAGAGAGTTGTGGAGGCTAGGTCACTAAATGTATTTAAGGAGGAGGTAGATAGATTTTTGAAATCTTGGGGAGCCGAGGGTTATGCAGAGCAGGCCCGAAAGAGGAGTTGAGGCCTGGGTCAGATCAGCCATGATCTTATTGAATGATGGGGCAGGCTTGAGGGGCTGAATGGTCTACTCCTGCTCCTATTTCTTATATTCTTATGCCATTGCATTTTGATGATTGAATCAGATTAAAAACAGTAAATCAAAAATGAAGATGTAGAGAATGTAACCATAAATAAAGGAAGTGGCCACAAAAGAGAAACCATCTAAAGGATGATCAAAAAGAACCAATCAAACCATTCAATACTTTAAAAAAAATCATTTTGTCCATTTTTCAATAATTGAAATTTCTAATGTCCAAAAATATTATTAAACAATAAAAAACAAAAGTCTGCATACTTCACAACATTAACCACATCCATTGAATTATTTTTAACACCTTCATTAAAGTTTTTACTTCAAAGCTTATGGTGAACCTGTGTAAAACACTGGTTTGGCCTCAACAGGAGAATTGTGTCCAATTCTGGGCACCACACTTTAGGAAGGATGTAAAGGCATTGGAGAGGGTGCAGTAAAGATTTATGAGAGTAGTTCCACAGATGATGGACTTCAGTTACGAGGATAAATTGGAGAAGCTGGGGTTGTTCTCCTGAGAGAAGGTTGAGAGGAGATTTGATAGAGGTGTTCAAAATCATGAGGGGTCTGAACAGTATGGAGAGGGAGAAACTGTTGCCATTGGTGGAAGGGTTGAGAACCAGAGGAAAACCAATTTAAGGTAGTTGGAAAAAGAACTAGATTCAATATGAGGAAAAGCTTTTTTACGCAGCGAGTGGTTAGGAACTGGAATGCACTGGCTGAGAATGTGGTGGAGGCAGATTCAGTCATGGTTTTCAACAGGGAATTGGATAATTTTCTGAAGAAAAATGATCTGCAGGGCTATGGGGAAAAGGTGGGGGAATGGGACTAGCTGAGTTGCTCTTGCAGAGAGCCAGCATAGACACGATGGGCTGAATGGCCTCCTTCTGTGTTGTAACCATTCTGATTCTATGAAAGCCTCAGTCTATCTCAAAAGCAAGTTATCTCGGCACAAAACAAGGGCAAAAGCAAACTTGCCAAATAGAACAATGAAAACAAATTCAACAAATACTCTGATTTTTGGCCTTCTGAACTCATAAAATTCTCAAATATATCATTAAACAGCAAAAACCAAGTCTTTTTAAAATATGTAGCAATTTGTGACAGTTTCCCATCTTTCAGATTATGTACCCAAAGGTAGCAGAGTTTCCGAGTGGTTATTTTTCCACCTAACAGTGGAAATGAGTTGCCAACTCTATATGCCTATTCTGAGCACGTGCAGTTTGCAGAATTTCTCAATGTTCATTGGTTTAAGGGAATCCCTGAAGAAGATGAAGTGATTTATGTGTCCCTGGATCGAGTCTATTTCAGAAAAGCATTTCAGGCATTTTACTGAATTGTGGCAAATGCTGCTGCACTAGTTACTGTGACCAGATGATGGCGTCCAAAATGAAACAGATTGATGCCACTGTGTGGATTAAAGATAAAAAAATAATTCAGTTCTGCTGAAGGCAATATATCCTGCGATCAAGCAAGAAAATCTAGGGCTCAAGTAAGAAAAGGGTCTTTTCTGGTCAGTAGGTTGAAGGTTGCAGAGTATGTAACAGAAGAAAACTGAAAGGAGGAATCAATTGAAAATACAGTGCAGAACCAGGCAGATGAATGTGGGGCTGAGGAGCCCTGGCATGGAGCAACACAATTAGGGGGCAGGACTGATGGAACAGATCCTTTAAGCTGGACTATGAGACTTGCTTCATGCTATTTGCCTATCACTGGCTTTAAATTGTGACACTTGCCTGGATGGGTGCAGCTCCAACAACACTCAAGAAGCTCAACACCATCCAAGACAAAGCAGCCCGCTTGATTGGCACCCCATCTACAAACATTCACTCCCTCCACCACTGACGCACAGTGGCAGCAGTGTGTACCGTCTACAAGATGCACTGCATCAATGCACCAACGACGTCCAAATCCCATGAACGAATTTTTAAAAACTGGAGTTGACATACCACTGCAGGTCACCAACGCTAGTCTGTAGTCTCTATTTAATATTAAACATTTTAATCAGAGTGCATTGCATTGTAAAGCAAAACTTGCATCAAAAGAGATTACTGCAGAATACTGTGGTGATGGGGGGAAGGGAGGAAGCTCTCTTAAATGAGCAAGGCTGGAATTGTGCTCCTCTGGGGAACAGTAAGCTTGGTCTCTTGAAGACAGTTAAAGGGCTGTTACTTTTTTGGTGAAATAGGGTACAAAAGTATATTTTTCAGGTGCGTTCTCAAGGTTAAGGGAATTGTAGGCCTTGGGAATATTGCTTTAACACTGCATTGTCAAATGCTGCTGCACTACCTGCTGTGAGCAGATGGTGGTGCCAAAAATGTGATCTTACTCGAACAGTGCGATATTTTCCTTGAAAAATATTAAGTAAGCAAGGACATGCAGTGTTCCATTAATGCTGCGATGCTGTGGTGTTTTGTTCAGAATACAGGCCTAAATAATGGCAACTGGTTACAAATAGGTTGCAAAGGCATCCACACGGTTTGGGAGAAGGACAATTCTGCGTACTAAGGGCCTTTTCAAAGGTGAACCCACCTCCACAGGTATGAAGCTTGATATCAGAAAGTTCTGTGGAATGTTCAGCCACAGATTCGAAAGGGTCTTTAAGTAAGGCCTCTTGACCAGTACATTATTCCCGTACCTCATTCCAGGTGTAACACGACCCCACCACTGTGACCTGTAGTTTAGAGTGGTTTGTGCCATAATTAGATCTACCAAATCTCACTTATTTCCAGTGAGTCACCAGTTGTTTAAATAAAATGCCACCTGTGTCTCTACGTCAGAAAAAAAAAGATCTGTTCACTTCAATGGGTTTTCAGTCTGTGTGTTTGCCTTGGGGATTCGCAGCATATCCACTGATCTGACTGAGGCATGACTGCATTGACAGCTGAAGATTCAGCAAATTCTTCAAGGAAACACGAACGTGTAGCAAGATGCGTGTAAAAGAAAGAGGCCTGTGCTTTGAAACCTGCTCATTGCTCAATGATCACCCAGCAGTGAACTGCAAGGCAGCATCTCCAGCTCAGGGTTCAAATGATGGTCGAGATGCCTATGAGGCTCAATGCGTGTTGAGGGGATGTGGCTGCTGCAGGCCATCTCCTGGTGACAGCAGTGTTCCAGGTCCCGCCTGCGTATTTCACTCCTTCGGAATGAAGGCAGGGATTTTATAACAGACATTTATTGAAGCCAGTCACTTGTAGGTAGCAAACAGATGTATCAGTTAAATAATTGCTTGGTCCTGTTTCTCTCCCTCTCCTCGTGATGCTGGCTCTGGTTGGGGGCTGCGTGGGAGATGGTTGGGGCAGATTGGGTCACAGTTTCTCAGATATCAGCAGTAGTCCTCTAGTGCCTTGTCGAATCTTTCCCACAGACACATTACACTTGAACCTGATCCTGTTCTTATCTGCCCTACTGTCCTCATTGGAAAGGAAAACCAGGTCAGGTGTAAAACAGGCGGAAAAAGTTAAAATCAATCCCATTAATAATAAAGCACATCATATCACAATATACAGAAGCAAAATACTGCAGATGCTGGAAATCTGAAACAAAAACAGAAACTGATAAAAGGTCACTGATCTGAAACTTTGGGCTGAATGTTACCCTCGTCGGATGGGAACCCGCCTCCGCCTGGCCTGGGGCTCCGGACCGTCAATTACGGTCCCCAGGCCTTTAATTGGTCTGAGGCAGGACTTCCACTTCATTATGGCAGGAAGTCCTGCCTAATGGAGCTGCCAGACAATCAGCGGGCTGGCAGCTCTCTGTCCCAGCAGCGCCAAGGGAAGCGGTGGCCATTGCTGAGACTGCAACCCAGCTGTAGATGTCGGGGAGCCCCGGAGAACGGGTGAGTTTTTGGGGCCTCTCTGGGGGAAATCGGTCAAGCCCCAGCAAGGCATAGGTGGTCGATTGGGGGGATGGAGGGCGTGTTGGGCATTGGGAGGCGGTTGGGGCATCGGGGGCTGCCCTTTGTTGGGCAAAGGGTGCCTGATCAGGATGGCCCCCCGCCCAGGCCGCCAGAAAGCTGCCCACTTTTAACAGTTGGGTTTTCACGGGCAGGGCCGCTTGCCTGCCAATGGTAAAATCCCCGTGGCGGAGGGCGGAGGCCTTTAAGTAGCCGTTAACTGGCCACTTAAGGGCAGTTTTTCGCTGCTGCCGCCCTGCGTAAAGTGGCAGCGGAGGTGGGAGCAGGTCAGGAACGGCCCCCCAAGCCACCCGCTCCATTTTACGCCACCCACTCCCACACCCCCCCCCCCCACCACCCCCCACACCCCCGCCACCATCTCGCTCTTTGGGGGGCGTAAAATTCCAGCCGTTAACTCTGTTTTTCTCTTCACAGATGCTTCCTGACCTGCCCAGTATTTCCCAGCATGTTCTATTTGTTTTTCATATCACAATATACTGCACTTAATTGAAACTGATCGAACGGTTTGTGTGAAGTTTTTCCATGTTTATGGTGAAGTTTTATGGCAGGGGTGGAGTTGGGGTGAAGGGGCTTATTTGGCTGAGCTCCCATTCACAGGCTCCATAGGCCTATGAGTTAATCTACCCTTGGCCATACCTGGCCACATGACGCATTTGTCTTTATAGCAGCAGTTACTGGATAGAGCTCCGGAGTTAGGAGCCCTGGTTCCGATTCTTCCCTGCCTTAGACAATTGTAGCATTTGGCTTGCACTCTGGCTAACACCAAGTCACTTAGCACAGTGATTGAGTGCATCTAATGCAATATTCAATATTGTTCTGTTAAGAACTGGTTCTAATTATGTGACTGTGTCGTTATTGGAATTAGGAAGATGAGCACCGTCTGGATGATACACTGATGGTGTTTGGCCTAGGGTGCAACGGCATCATATGATAGGCTAGTGTGGCTGGAATTTTACGCAATCCACCAGAAGCCACACCTCCCCCCCCACCCCCACCCCCACCCCCACCCCCCACTACCTCCCCTCCCCCGGGAGTTACCAACTCTGCTTGGGCGTATTTCTGGAGGTTTCCTTCATCCTCCAAGCAGCCAGCCCAGTCATACAGGCATCTTTTCCCCTATCTGCAATAGTTTTATAATTAATAAACCAAAGCGTTTAAAGAATATTTTAACTCGTGTTGCTGCTGCAGTGTCCAATTATTAATCTTTTTAATTACTGGAGACTCCAGGTTAATCTTGGAGAGTTGGCAACCTCCGCTCTCACTTGAAGAACAGCTATTTGGGGTTATGTATCCGAGAGCATCCAGCACCCTTCAAACTGTAAACCAGCAGGAAAACAATATCCAGGAGAGGAGGAGGGGACCAAACTGGCACATGAAAAGAGGAAAGGGAACACATTAAATAAAATCAGTCTCTTAACTGTAAAAGTTGTACTGAGTCTGCAGCATTTAATACAAAATCTCTCATCAGGACTTGGAGATACAGTGATTTAAAACATTCTAATTCTACCTTTGGGAGTTCAGATTCAACCCAGTCGCTGTGACGGTCCTTCATGTAATGAGTAGCAGGTATCTCCAATCGTAGACCCATAGCACAGAACTCCCCCTGTTTCAGCACAGATTCAGTGCTGAGAGATAATGTAAAGGTTTCTGCTTACACAAAGTGAAGCCAGCTCATCTCCCAATTTGGCCAGTGAACACCCACAGTAAGACCGTTGTTGTCATTATCCAAGACAGCCATAATATTTATAAGGGGGTGTGGAATACAATGTCAAGGAGGGAACGAAATCTTTGTGAAGATTATAAAAATTATAAAATAAAACATGATATATCTGAGGAATATTATAGGGGATGCAGAGACCAAGTGGGCCCACATCAGAGACGCCATCTATGACTCAGCAATGACCACCTTTGGCAAACGTGTGAAGCAGAATGCAGACTGGCTTCAATATCACTTTGAAGAGCTGGGAACTGTCATAGCCGCTAAGCGCATTGCACTGCTGAACTACAAGAAAGCCCCCAGTGAGTTAACATCCGTAGCACTGAAAGTAGCCAGAAACACTGCACAAAGAACAGCCAGGCGCTGTGCAAATGACTACTGGCAACACCTATGCAGTCATATTCAGCTGGCCTCCGACACCAGAAACATCAGAGGAATGTATGATGGCATTAAGAGAGCTTTTGGGCCAACAATCAAGAAGATCGCCCCCCTCAAATCTAAATCAGGGGACATAATCACTGACCAACGCAAGCAAATGGACCGCTGCGTGGAGCACTACCTAGAACTGTACTCCAGGGAAAATGTTGTCACTGAGACCACCCTCAATGCAGCTCAGTCTCTGCCAGTCATGGATGAGCTGGACGTACAGCCAACAAAATCAGAACTCGGTGATGCCATTGATTCTCTAGCCAGCGGAAAAGCCCCTGGGAAGGACGGCATTACCCCTGAAATAATCAAGAGTGCCAAGCCTGCTATACTTTCAGCACTACATGAACTGCTTTCCCTGTGCTGGGACAAGAGAGCAGTACCTCAGGACATGCGCGATGCCAATATCATCACCCTCTATAAAAACAAGGGTAACCACGGTGACTGCAACAACTACCGTGGAATCTCCCTGCTCAGCAGAGTGGGAAAAGTCTTCATTTGAGTCGCTTTAAACAGGCTCCAGAAGCTGGCTGAGCGTGTCTACCCTGAGGCACAGTGTGGCTTTCGAAAAGAGCGATCCACCATTGACATGCTGTTCTCCCTTCGTCAGATACAGGAGAAATGCCGTGAACAACAGATGCCCCTCTATGTTGCTTTCATTGATCTCACCAAAGCCTTTGACCTCGTCAGCAGACATGGTCTCTTCAGACTACCAGCAAAGATCGGATGTCCACCAAAGCTACTAAGTATCATCACCTCATTCCATGACAATATGAAAGGCACAATTCAGCATAGCAGCGCCTCATCAGATCCCTTTCCTAACCTGAGTGGCGTGAAACAGGGCTGTGTTCTCGCACCGACACTGTTTGGGATCTTCTTCTCCCTGCTACTCTCACATGCGTTCATGTCTTCAGAAGAAGGAATTTTCCTCCACACAAGATCTGGTGGCAGGTTGTTCAACCTTGCCCATCTAAGAGCGAAGACCAAAGTACGGAAAGTCCTCATCAGGGAACTCCTCTTTGCTGACGATGCTGCATTAACATCTCACACAGAAGAGTGTCTGCAGAGACTCATCGACAGGATTGCGGCTGCCTGCAACGAATTTGGCCTAACCATCAGCCTCAAGAAAATGAACATCATGGGACAGGACGTCAGAAATGCTCCATCCATCAATATTGCGACAACGCTCTGGAAGTGGTTCAAGAGTTCACCTACCGAGGCTCAACTATCACCAGTAACCTGTCTCTCAATGCAGAAATCAACAAGCACATGGGAAAGGCTTCCACTGCTATGTCCAGACTGGCCAAGAGACTGTGGGAAAATAGCGCACTGACACGGAACACAAAAGTCCGAGTGTATCAAGCCTGTGTCCTCAGTACCTTGTTCTACGGCAGCGAGGCCTGGACAACGTATGTCAGCCAAGAGCGACGTCTCAATTCATTCCATCTTCACTGCCTCCGGAGAATCCTTGGCATCAGGTGGCAGGACCGTATCTCCAACACAGAAGTCCTCGAGGCAGCCAACATCCCCAGCTTATACACACTACTGAGTCAGCGGCGCTTGAGATGGCTTGGCCATGTGAGCCGCATGGAAGATGGCAGGATCCTCAAGGACACATTGCACAGCGAGCTCGTCACTGGTATCAGACCCACCGGCCGTCCATGTCTCCACTTTAAAGACTTCTGCAAATGCGACATGAAGTCCTGTGACATTGATCACAAGTCGTGGGAGTCAGTTGCCAGTGATCGCCAGAGCTGGCGGGCAGCCATAAAGGCAGGGCTAAAGTGTGGTGAGTCGAAGAGACTTAGCAGTTGGCAGGGAAAAAGACAGAGGCGCAAGGGGAGAGCTAACTGTGTAACAGCCCCGACAACCAATTTTATCTGCAGCACCTGTGGAAGAGTTTGTCACTCTAGAATTGGCCTTTATAGCCACTCCAGGCGCTGCTTCACAAACCACTGACCACCTCCAGGCGCTTACCCATTGTCTCTCGAGACAAGGAGGCCAAAGAAGATTTATCATAATACAAATTGAAACTGGTTAGCCTGATTAAAATAGAAGAATTTCATCTGAATGTGTAAAGCATTCCATGAGCAATAGTGAAAAGAAATGTTTACCTCTTAATGCTAATGGGGCAGGATCTGTGCATGTGAGGGTCCTGGGAGAGCAACAAGCTCACAAGGTAAAGCCTGGAGAGATTTTAACGCCCGAGCCTCATTTTAATATAATATTACAGTCAGTCAGTGGGAAAGGAATACCGAAATCCCCCACTTCATTTCAACTGTCCCCACCCTGCCTAGTTTCCACCAGGTGACGTGAGTTAAAATTGGGACCATTGTTGCAGGAGCCAACATGAATTCAGAAAAATAGGATCTAGCCTGACCAAATTCCTTGATTTCTTTGGAGTACCCAGTGTATGCAAGCAAAAAGTATGCAGCAAATTTCTGGAAGTAAGATTATTATTTTAAGCTTAAAGTGGAGGTTAAAACCTGGGAATGGACAAGGAATTGGTTGAAGATTAAGATGGAACAGGTATTTGTTGCAGCAGTTAAGTCAAGATGGGGTCCGGGGGGGCAAGTGTTGAATGGGCTGCCCCACAGATCAGTGTTGGAATTGCTAGGGTTCCTAAGTTACGTCTGGGATATTTATTCAAAAGCTCACTGCAAACTGATTAAATTTGTCTTTGTTACTAGATTAGAAGGGGCAGTTGAAACAGCTCAGGGATTACAAAATATGTAAGTAGGCTGATCAATGACAAACTAGATTTAATATGGACAATAAATTACTGCACACATAAAGAAAAAAATATTGGCAGCAGAATTACTGCATGACTTGTGTTGAAATATCTAAGGGCGATGTTGAAAGAGACCCAGAGGCTTTGGATGATTCAATTTTCAGAATATCCGGTTACTACGGAGTAGTAACCAACAAGAAGCATACAGAATACTAAACAATACAGGCAGTAACTGTAGGATACATGTCGGATAAGGTCACACTGAAATTCTTCAGTGCGCTAGTCTGACCCAACTTCAAATACCGTGTCCATTTCTGGTCACCAAGCCTCAAGAGAGAGACATTCAGGAAGTGGTGAACCTTTAGAGAATGCCCTTGAGATTGATCCCAAGTGTTATAGGATTCAGTTATAAGCAAAGTCTAGAGAAACCTTGAAAAGCTACAGCCAAATGGTTGACCTTTGAAAGGTACCTAATGTAGTAGACAGTATAGAAATGATAGATCTAGAAACGATTACAAACTGAAATAGGACATGTTCAAACGAGGGAAAGGTAAATGTAGGACTGATGCCTTCACGCAGACTAATCAACACATGGAGTAGACTTCTGGATAGAGTGGTGTGTTGAAAAACTTGGACTCATTCGAGAGACAGATGCTGTGATCAACAGGGGTGGTGTTGGATCTTGTTGCATGAATGAACTTGTTACAAGCCTAATGTCATGTAGGCCTCCACCTGCCAAGAATGAGGCACACATTATTTCACCACATGAACAGTAAAACTTAAAATTGCTGCTGGGAAGAAAAGAAGGCCTGTTACAAGGGGTTGCCAAGCCCCTGACTGGAAAGACATTTGTATAGTACCAGACAGTACTTGGAACGGACAAAGGGACCACTTCCTGCTCCAATTTAATCCACAATGGACTTTTGATTACCAGACGTTGAAGGTGGAGAGGTTAGCATTCCAGGTTAACTGCTAAGATGGCCGAATACACAAACCGACGTGGTCAGACCAGTTTAGTCACATGACTAACTGACCGTTGGAGTTTTTTGAACTTAAACTTACCACAGAGAATTTCAACTCAGAAAGCTGTTTTCTCCTCGACTGGGAATATCTCTCTCCTGTCTGCTCCCATCTCTTTCTCACGGAACTGAAGACACATTGAAGACACATGAACCCCAAGAGAGAAAAGTCTCCTACAGTGAACAAGGTTTAAGGAGAATACTGGGCCCCAACAAAAAGCAAGAATTACCTATAAAAGGTCTACAGTGAGCTTCAAGCACAGTACAGTAACAAAAAGCTCTTCTGACATTGCCTCAAACCTCTCCATTTTATTTTTCTCCTGCTCTCTTCTGTCTCTATTTGCATGTGCGTATCATGTATGTATGCTAGCATGGGGCGCGGCGTGTATTCGTAGGCGTTAACCGAATTAGAGTTTAAGTTTAAGGTTTAATAAATTTCACTTTTCTTCTTTAAACCTAAAAATGCCTGTTTATGCTCATTTCTTTGCCTTATAATTGGCAAGTGGTGAACAAGGATTCTCCAAGGGGGAGCTCAAAACAGAGTATGTTTAAGATTAAACCCTGTTACAATAAGACCAGGTGAAGACAATAAAAGACCCCAGATACCTTTCTCACTTGGTCTTAACAGGAATTTGGGTGCCAGCATCCGGAATTTTACCCACAAACAAGAGAAATTGGAAGTGGGAAGCCAAATTGCTCTCAATAAAAAAGAACAAGATTAATACAGGTTTTCTTGTGGTTGTGTGTGATTGAATACTAACATATCTGCAACTGTAGCTGGTAGCTGTCCAAGCCAGGGTGAACTAACTTGGGATAAGTTAAAAGCACTGTCTAAGGAGGAGTTGAGGAAAATGGCTGAGCGGTGTGTGATCACTGTATGTGGCAAGGCTAGGAAGTTTGAACTCCTCAGACTAGTGGCCAACCATTTTTCCCTTGAATCTGAAGAAGCAGAAATAGTGTTAGAAGTAGATCCCGAAAGGGTACTGCTAGCAAAGATACAATTGGAACAAAGGAATCTTGAATTAGAAGAGAGGGAACGAGAAAGAGAGAAAGAGAGGCAGGAGAGGGAGAAAAAGGGAGCCTTCCAGAAGGAACAGAAAGGGAAAGAGAGAGCCTTCCAAAAGGAATGTGAAGAAAATGAAAGTCAGGAGAAGAAACGAGAGACAGAGAACAGAGAGAAAGAAAGTCGGAGAAGGAACAAGAAAGGGAAGGGAGAGAGAGAGAGAATGAATATTCCAGAAAGAATCCAAAGAGAGAGCACTGAAGTGACTTGAGTTAACTAGGGGGTGACAGAGTAACCCCAGTGAAAGCATGGCCAATATGGAGGAGCATAATTCAGGGCTGGGTACAAAATTGCTAAAAACTGGTTCAATTAATTCCAAAATTCAATGAGGAAGATGTGGAAGAATTTTTTGTGTCTTTTGAGAAACTGGCAAGGCAGCTAAAATAGCTAGCTGAGACCCGGTCTCTCTTATTGCAAAGCAAACTAACCGGAAAAGCCCATGAGGTTTATTCCTTGTTGCCAGATGAGAGTTCATCAAATTATGAACTAATCAAAAATGCTTGGGGTATATGAATTAGTACCCGAAGCCTACCGCCAAAATTTTAGAACCCTTAAGAAGCAAGCTAATCAAACTTATCTGGAGTTTGAAAGAAGTAAGCAGCTGGCTTTTGATGAGTGGCTGAGGGCTCTTAAAATACAGCTCAGCTATGAGACTCTCAGAGAAGTAATTCTGTTAGAGGAATTTAAAAACTCTCTCCCACTCTCAATAAAAGTGCATATAGAGGAGCAGCACGTTCAGGGAGCCCGGCAAGCGGCCATTCTGGCCGATGAATTTGCTTTAATTTATAGTTGGTTTCCCAGGGGAAAACCTTTCCTAGTCACTCCCACAAATCCAAAAAGGAGAAAGGGTGGGAAGGTGATAGGACCCCAGGCGTCCTGGGAGAGAAAGGAAAGCAGGAGACAAAGGGGGCACTCCTCCAGCCAAAAAGGAAGGTGCTGTGAGCAAGAGTGAGACCTGGAGACCTGTGTGCTTCCATTGTAATAAGGCAGGGCATTTAAAAGATGACTGCTGGAAACTAAAGGGAAAATCAGTAGGGTTATTCAGGGCACACCCGCTTAATGAAGACAAAACCCTGATGGAAAACACAGAGCAAGCTGTGGCTTTAACTTCAGTAAAAGTGCATCCCAGGAAGCTTATTACAGCCAGTGCAGGAAAAGTTAATAGGATTCCTGAAGGTTGTCAGGGTTTTGTGTCCAAAGGGAAAGTAACCATACCCCTCCAGTGGGGCAAGCAAGCCCGTGGTGATTCTCAGGGACACAGGGGCCACTAGATCCCTTTTACTGGGAAAAGGCCTGACCTTTCCGCCAGAGAATACAGTGAACACCAAAATGGTGGTGAATGGCATTGGAGGGCAGTATATGCCTGTACCTGTACACTGGATGCACCTGGAGTGCGCCCTAGTTTCAGGACCGGTGACCGTAGGGATTGTCCCGAGTTTGCTTGTGGACGGGGTTGACCAGGTAATGATCTGGCAGGGGTGAAAGTGGTAGCCCCCCCAGTAGTGGAAGAAAGACAGCAGGAGCTAAGAGAGATATGGCAGTGGCAGGAGATGGACCTCTGCAGTGTCCCTGAATGTGTAGTGGGTCAGGCCATGATCAAACCAGCTTCCCCAGAGGAGACTGCATTGGCACTGCAGGCAGATGACCATGAGGTCTGCCTGTCCGAGACTTTCTTTGGAAAATTAGGAGTCCCAGGGAATGAATTAAATGGATTTTCCATAGCTGAGGCTTAGCAAGCCAACTCAGTATTGTGAGGGTTAGCACAGGCTGCCCAGTCTGAAAATAAAGCAGAGGGAGTCCCTGATTGCTACTATTTAAAGATTGAGGTACTGATGAGGAAATGGAGTTCTCCTCACAGACCTGAGGAGCGGACAGTAGTTCACCAGTTAGTGGTGCCACAGAGATATCAGGGCCCATGAGACTACAGTGGCTGTACATGCCAGTATACAAATGACCAAAGCCCACATAAGACAGCAGTTTGACTGGCCAAAACTCTACAAAGATATGGTGGAGTACTGCAGGAGTTGCCACATGTACCAGGTTGAAGGGAATCCCCAATCTACAGTGAAACCTGTACCCATGAGTCCTGTACTGGTGTTAGGAGGACCCTCCAGCGGAGGGCTGGTGAACTGTAAGGTATCCATGCTGAGAACAAAAGGGGTCAGGCAAGCACACGGCTGGGAAAAGTTTAGAAAGAGAAGGGGAAAAAGTGACCAAGAGGGCAGGTTAAAGGATGTCCGGGAGGAATCCCAGATGAAAACCCCTACTGTCCAGTCAACCAACCCCGAAAAATGTGAAAAGTTAGACCCTGCATCCTTCTATGTAAAAGCAGACTCTAGCAGCACCTCACCAGAGTTGCTAACAGCATTTACAGAAACCTGCAGCGACAAAGAGAGACCTCTGGGGGGCAGAGAAACTGTGAGGATGATGCCTCGCCTAGTTGAAGTGCCCCAGGAGAGTGCAGTCAAGTCTGCACAAATACCTGCAGGTAGGAATGTCCCAGAGAACATAGGGGAGATTAACAAAGAATCCTCCCCCACAGTCAGAGAAAAAGGGAACCACCCATCCCCTGAAGTCAAAAGTCTTTGCATGACTCAGCAAACACTGAAAGAGAGTTCAGGATAGACCCGCCCACTACAAACTCTCCAAAAAAAAATTGCCTCAGTAGGAACAAAACCCTGAACAGTCATGGCAGTGGGCAAGCTGAGAAAAAGCCTCTCCAGGGAACCACATTGTTACTGGGATGCCAAAAGGAGAAATTAAAGCAGCACTGGAACCCAGGAAAGACTATTTTAATAGGCTTTAAGATTGATGAATGAATGGAAATGAATGAGAGAAATGCATGGTTTTTCTTTCTGTATCTTACATTTCTCTCAAACCTTGTAATGAAATGCGCCTTTTTTTTCAAATTACATTTCATTCCCCTGGGTGTGGAGATGTCATGCAGGCCTCCACCTGCCAAGAATGAGGCACACATTATTTCACCACATGAACAGTAAAACTTAAAATTGCTGCTAGGAAGAAAAGAAGGCCTGTTACAAGGGGTTGCCAAGCCCCTGACTGAAAAGACATTTGTATAGTAACAGACAGTACTTGGAACGGACAAAGGGACCACTTCCTGCTCCAATTTAATCCACAATGGACTTTTGATTACCAGACGTTGAAGGTGGAGAGGTTAGCATTCCAGGGTTAACTGCTAAGATGGCCGAATACACAAACAGGCGTGGTCAGACCAGTTTAGTCACATGGCTAACTGACCGTTGGAGTTTTTTGAACTTAAACTTACCACAGAGAATTTCAACTCAGAAAGCTGTTTTCTCCTCGACTGGGAATATCTCTCTCCTGTCTGCTCCCATCTCTTTCTCATGGAACTGAAGACCCATTGAAGACACATGAACCCCAAGAGAGAAAAGTCTTCTACAGTGAACAAGGTTTAAGCAGAATACTGGGCCCCAACAAAAAGCAAGAATTACCTATAAAAGGACTACAATGAGCTCGAAGCACAGTAACAAGAAACACTTCTGACATTGCCTCAAACCTCTCCATTTTATTTTTCTCCTGCTATCTTCTGTCTCTATTTGCATGTGCATATCGCCTATGCATGCTAGCATGGGGCGTGGCGTGTATGCGTAGGCATTAACTGAATTAGAGTTTAAGTTTAAGGTTTAATAAATTTCACTTTTCTTCTTTAAACCTAAGAAAGCCTGTTTATGCTCATTTCTTTGCCTTATAATTGGAAAGTGGTGAACAAGGATTCACCAAGGGGGAGCTCAAAACACAGTGTGTTTAAAAATTAAACCCTGTTACAGTAAGACCAGGTAAAGACAGTAAAAGACCCCAGACACCTTTCTCACTTAGTCATAACGCTAGTGAGACTGTTAACGTTAAAATACATAAATGAACCCCTAGACCAATTACATGGCAAGATTTCACATTTTAGGTCTTTTATTATTACAACTAACCTAAAAGAAATCCCCCCATTAACTAAATATTACTTTGTAAGTAGCTAAAACCCCAGATTACAAAGAAAGATACTTTCTTTACTTATTAAAATACTGGAAAACCTCACACCACATTTAGACGTTACACAATTCTTCTTGATGGCAAAATACTTTGTGGTTAAAAGTCCCAACTCCTCCCAGTAGCAATGGGCTGGATCTCCCAGACCTTTTCAAATATCAATATCTTCTTTGCTCACTTCTCTGAGAACTTCCAACCTGGACGTCTGTGAATAAGACGATTCCTGGTGATCCTACTAGTCTTCTACTTACATATGAACATATAAGAACATTGAAACATAGAAAATAGGAGCAGGAGTAGACCATTCGGCCCTTCGAGCCTGCTCCGCCATTCATTATGATCATGGCTGATCATCCAACTCAGTAACCTGTTCCCGCTTTCCCCCCATATCCTTTGGTCCCTTTAGACCCAAGAGCTAGATCTAACTCCTTCTTGAAAACATACAATGTTTTGGCCTCAACTGCTTTCAGTGGTAGCAAATTCCACAGGCTCACCACTGTCTGGGTGAAGTAATTTCTCCTCGGCTCAGTCCTGAAAGTTTGCCCCGTGTCCTTAGACTATGACCCGTGGTTCTGGACTCCCCCACCATCAGGAACATCCTTTCTGCATCTACCCTGTCAAGTCCTGTTAGAATTTTATAGGTTTCTATGAGATTCCCCCCTCACTCTTCTGAACTCCAGTGAATATAATCCTAATTGACTCAATCTCTCCTCATATGTCAGTCCCGCCATCCCAGGAATCAATCTGGTAAAGCTTCGCTGCACTCCCTCTATAGCAAGAACATCCTTCCTCAGATAAGGAGACCAAAACTGCACACAATATTCCAGGTGTGGCTTCACCAAGGCCCTGTATAATTGCAGCCAGACATCCCTGCTCCTGTACTCGAATCCTCTCGCTATGAAGGCCAACATACCATTTGCCTTTTTTACCGCCTGTTGTACCTGCATGCTGTATGAATTAGGAGCAGGAGTAGACCATTCATACCTTCAAGCCTGCTCCACCATTTGATAAGATCATGGCTGATCTGATTGTGGCCTCCACTCTACTTTCCTGACTACCTGCTATAACCTTTCTGAACCTTTGACTCCCTTATCAATCAAAAATGTATCTATCTCAGCCTTAAAAATATTCAATGACCCTGCCTCCACCGATCTCTGGACAAGAGAATTCCACAAACTAACAACCCTGTGAGAAAAAGAAATTCGCCTCAACTCCATCTTAAATGGGAGACCCCTTATTCTGAAATTGTGTCCTCTGGTTTGAGTCTCTCTCATAAGGGGAAACATCCTCTCAGCATCCACCCTGTCAAGTCCCTTCAGGATCTTATATGTTTCAATAAGATCACCTCTCATTGTTCTAAACTCCAATGGATACAGGCCCAACCTGTCCAACCTTTCCTCATAAGATAACCCCTTCATCCCAGGAATCTGTAGAAAAAACCTTCTCTGAACTGCTTCTAATGCAATTTTATCCTTTCTTAAGTAAGGAGACACAGTACTCCAGATGTGGTCTCACCAATGTTCTGAACAACTGTAGCAAAACTTCCCTATTTTTACATTCCATTCCCCTTGCAATAAATGACAACATTCCATTCCCTTCCTAATCACTTGCTGTACCTGCATACTAATTTTTTGTGAATCATGTACCAGGACAGCCAGATCCCTCTGTACCGCAGAGTTCTGCAAGCTCTCTCCATTTAAATAATATACTGCTTTTCTATTCTTCCTACCAAAGTGGACAAGTTCACATTTTCCCACATTATACTCCATCTGCCAGATTCTTGCCCACTCACTTAACTTATCTATATCCCTTTTCAGACTTTTCATGTCTTCTTCACAACTTAGTCTCCTACCTATCTTTGTGTCATCAGCAAATTTAGCAAACATATTCATCCCTTCATCCAAGCCACTGATATAGATTGCAAATAGTTGAGGCCCCAGCACTGATCCCAATGGCACTCCACTAGTTACAGCTTGCCAATCCGAAAATGCCTCACTCTCTGCTTCCTGTTAGCTAACCAATCCTCTATCCATACTAAAATGTTACCCCATACACCAGGAGCTTGTATTTGTGTTGTAATCTTTGATGGGGCACCTTATCAAATACCTTTTGGAAATCCAAGTACACCATATCGACAGGTTCCCCTTTATCCACCTTGCTTGTTACTTCCTCAAAGAACTCTAATAAATAAGTCAAACACAATTGCCCTTTCACAAAACCATGTTGCCTCTGCCTGATCTCATTAAGAGTTTCTAACTGCCCTGCTATAACCTCCTTAATAATAGATTCTAGCATTTTCCGTATGGCAGATGTTCAGCTAACTGGTCTGTAGTTTCCTACTTTCTTTCTCCCTCCTTTCTTGAATAGAGGAGTTACAGTTGCTATTTTCCAATCTGACGGGACTTTTCCAGAATCTAGGGAATTTTGGAAAATTACAAACAATGCATCTACTACCTCAGCAGCTACTTCTTTTAAAACCCTAGGATGCAGATCATCAGGTCCTGGTTCTAATAGTTTTCTCTGTACCCTTTCCTTGGTGATTGTAATTGTTTTAAGTGCCTTCTGTCCTTTCACTTCTTGATTTACAAGTATTTCTGCGATGTTACTTCTGTCTTCTACAGTGAAGATAGACACAAATATCTTTTTAACACTTCCGCCATTTCCTTTTTTTCCATTATTAATTCCCCAGACTCACTCTTACCAACACTCTCTTTAGTTACTCTTTTCTTTTTAAATACTTGTAGAAACTCTTACTATCTGTTTTTGTATTTCTAGCTAGCTTTTTCCCTCCTTTTTTTAAATTCTATCCTACCACTAATCTTCGCAGAATTCTATGCTTTATCTTTCAATTTGACTTTTCCGCAAGTTTCAACTTTCAAAACAGGTTCAAGTCTTCACAGCTTCTTACTGTTTCAGGCTTCCAGAGCAGGTGTCCCCCCTCTCTCTCTCTCTCTCTCAAGTTGCAAACGTTGCTTTCTTCTCTTACAGCCTGTCTGCCTTCAGAAAATCTGTTAAATTTATCTGGGCTCAAAAGTCAAAAGCTTTATTATCCTGCTCCAATATGCAAAGATCAGACGTCTGGTTTCACAGAGCTACCTGGCCCTTCCATTGTTCCCCGGTATTAACACCTGCCATGCACATTTGCATCTTCAAAATCACTGACCCCATGTTTTATGACCTGGTCTGGGAGGGTGAAACCAATTGTTCTTCAAGTATTACCCCCTGCAGTCTCTGTTTTTTCCAAAAAAAAATCCTTTGATCTCTTGTCCTGGTAACCAAGACTTCTGTCTTGTCTTTTCTACAGAGTGGATGTGAGGTCACGTGATCTTCCAGACTCCATCTTAAACTTTAAGAACCACAATTTCTAATACATAATCATGTTACAAAGTCCAGTGTTCATAACACCTCTCCCTAAAAATATAAAATTCATTACTGTAGTAATGATTTTTCTTACAACATAATTACATATAACATTGTAAACATTTTCATTATTAACATTTTACATTTTACACAAGTAACAACAATGTTTTATAATTCTGAGTTGTTTGCCTCCATTATACCTCTTCTCAAAATTCTAGATAGAGCATTGGCAATTACATTTTCATCTTACAGCCATTGAATTCATATCCCGGACCCAAGCACCCAGTTTGTTACGACTTCAGTGAGATCATTAATGTGAAAAATACAAGATATGAACCCCCAGACCAATTTATAGAATTACAAGACAAAATTTCACATTTTAAGACTTTTATTATCACAACTAAACTAAAAGAAATCCCCATTAATTAAATAGTACTTTGTAAGTAGCTTATATCCCAAATTATAAGAACGGTATTTTCTTTACTTATTCAAACACTTGTAAATCTCACATCACACTTATATTTACAGAATCCTCTTTGATGGTGAAATCTTTGTGGTTAAAAGTCCTAAACTCATAGTTGCAACGGGTTGGATCTCTCAGACTGTTTCAAAATCAATGTTCTCTTCACTCATTTTTCTGAGCACTTTTGACCTGGACGTCCGTGAATAAGGCGATTCCTGGTGATCCTGGTGGACTTTTACTTCTCCACAAATTTCAAATTTCAAAAACAGGTTCAAGACCTCGCAACCACATTTACTGTATCAGGCTTCCGAAAGCAGTTGTTCCCTCTTTCTCTCTCTCGAGGCTGCCGCCACCGGTCTTCTGTGCAGCCTGTCGACCTTCAGAAAATCTGTTAATTTATCTGGACTCAAAAGTCAATAGCCTATTATCCTTTTCCAATATGCAAAGTCCAGAACTCTGGTTTTAGCAAGCCGCTTGGGCCTTCCATTTCCCCAGATGTTGACAGCTGCCATGCACATTTGCATCTTCAGAATCACTGACTCCTTGTTTACGATCCAAAAGTCTGGGAGAGTGAAACCCACTGTTCTTCAGCTGTTATATCCCTGCTGCCTCTGTTTCTCCAAAAAAAGTCTTTGATCTGTGTTCTTTGTTGTCCTGGTAACCAAATTTTCTGTTGCGCCCTTAAGCAGAGTGGATGTGAGGTCACATGACTTCTCTGACTCCATCTTAAACTTGCAAAGATCACAGCTTTTAAAACATAATCATTTTGTTTTTATTTTAGAGATACAGCACTGAAACAGGCCCTTCAGCCCACCGAGTCCGTGCCGACCAACAACCGCCTATTTATACTAACCCTACAGTAATCCCATATTCCCTACCACCTACCTACACTAGGGGCAATTTACAATGGCCAATTTACCTATCACCTGCAAGTCTTTGGCTGTGGGAGGAAACCAGAGCACCTGGCGAAAACCCATGCAGTCACAGGGAGAACTTGCAAACTCCACACAGGCAGTACCCAGAATCGAACCCGGGTCCCTGGAGCTGTGAGGCTGCGGTGCTAACCACTGCGCCACTGTGCCGTCCCAAAGTCCAGCATTCATAGCAAACTCCTCAGAGAATTTGTAGAATAACTGTTGCATAAGTGTTGGTGAAGTCTTGACAAAGTGTCCCAGAAAGTGTCCCAATGTGTTTCGGAGGTCTTCTGCACAGCTCCAGCATCAACCTGAAATGGTGAGTATCTCTTTTAGTGGTGCTAGAAATCCTGGGCAATGACATGTTTACTCCCAAACTGATGGTCAATGTCAGGACAGGACATTAGGTCAAGCTCTATCCACTAAAATGCCATGCAGACTCCTTAATAAATGCTAATAGTAATTTTAAGTGGAAATCAACCCATTAACGAATCTCTGAATGGCTGTTCCAAGCGTGTGCTTTAAGTCTTTTACTAAGATGGCATGGCACTAAATGCAAGTTAAGCTGGTGTTTAGAAACATAGAAACAGAAAAAATAGGAGCAGGAGTAGGCCATTCGGGCCTTCGTGCCTGCACCACCATTCAATACGATCATGGCTGATCATCCAAACTCAGTACCCTGTTCCCGCTTTCTCCCCGTATCCCTTGATCCCATTAGCCCTAAGAACTATATCTAACTCTTTCTTGAATATATTTAATGATTTGGCCACAACTGCTTTCTGTGGTAGAGAATTCTACAGGTTCCCCACTCTCTGGGTGAGGAAATCCCTCCTCATCACAGTCCTAAATGGCTTACCCCTTATCCTTTGACTGTGACCCCTGGTCCTGGACTCCCCCTGCCATCAGGAACATCCTTCCTGCATCTAGTCTGTCCAGTCCTGTTAGAATTTTGTAGGTTTCTATGAGATCCCCCCTCATTCTTCTAAACTCTAGCGAATACAAGCCTAATCGACCCAATCTCTCTCTACATATGTCAGTCCTGCCATCCCAGGAATCAGTCTGGTGAACCTTCGCTGCACTCCCTCCATAGCAAAAACATCCTTCCTCAGATAAGGAGACCAAAACTGCACACAATACTTCAGATGTGGTCTCACCAAGACCCTGCAAAATTGCAGCGACATCCTTGCTCCTGTACTCGAATTCTCTCGCTATGAAAGTCAACATACCATTTGCCTTCTTAACTGCCTGCTGCACCTGCATGCTTACTTTCAGCAACTGGTGCACGAGGACACCCAGGTCTCGCTGCACCTCCCCCTTTCCCAATCTATCGCCGTTCAGATAATAATCTGCCTTTCTGCTTTTGCCACCAAAGTGGATAACCTCGTATTTATCCACATTATACAGCATCTACCATGTATTTGTCCACTCACTCAACCTGTCCAAATCACGCTGGAACTTCTCTGCATCCTCCTCACAGCTCACACTCCCACCCAGCTTTGTGTTTTCTGCAAACCTGGATATATTACATTTAATTCCTTCATCTATATCATTAATATATATTGTGAATAGCTGGGGTACTAGCACCGATCCCTTCGGTACCCCACTAGTCACTGCCTGCCACTCGGAAAAAGACCCATTTATTCCTACTATTTGTTTCTTGTCTGCCAACCAGTTCTCTATCCATGTCAGTACCTTACCCCCAATCCCACGTGCCCTCGGAGGCTCTTTTACACCTGAATGCACTGCAAAAAATGCCCCCTAAGAGTCAAAAGGTGGAACGTTTTCACCCAAAGGATAACAGAATTATGGAACACGTTACTAAAAAAAGCCATTGGGCTTAATTATAAAAGCTCGCCACCGAGATAGGCGGCTGGCAAAAAAAATGGCAGCCCGCACACGTGAGGCGCATGTTGCGGAGCCGCTGTGGTTCCAAACACGGTGGCTCATTAGCATGGCCGGGACAGCCGCCACCTCCCCAACGCCATTTGTAAAGGGCTTAGAGCCCTAAATGACAATTGAAATTTTTAAAGAGGCCGGTAATTTAAAGTAAATAAAAATGAATAAAAATATCTTTCCAGGCCCTCTCCCCCCCCCCCGCCCCCCATATCAATACATGTCATTCCTGACCTTCCCCCGGACAAAGTTTAGAAGCTTTATCCTTCACCCCTTCCACCAATCAGGTACGTTTGACCCCACTCCCCGACTCACGCACTGAGAAAAGTACCTCCTCCCCGCTCCCCACAGTTCGTTTCCCCAGACGGGGATTCAAAGGTGCGGCTGTGCCGGCTGCCAGGATGAAGATCGGTGCGGCAAATGAGAAGGCGACAGGACCCTCATTAAGGTTAATTTATTTACATATGCGGTGGGGAGGGGATCGGGCCGGGTCCTGTCAGTGTCGGGGTCGATGGTGGGCCTCATCCGTAACGATCTTCATGCAACCCCCCCCGCCACTGTTCCCGGCGTCGGGAACCCTATAAAATCCAGCCCATTGAGTATCAGTGGGATTTAGGAACAACTGGGCATGATCGGAAGAGAGAGAAAAGAGTGTGAGATATAGTGAGAAGGTGATATATGGGATTAAGCTATGAAAAGAGATGGTCTTGTTTGACCCAATGGCATTTTTCTAAAAAGAAATCTTCCCTTGTTAAGTTTTAGAACTCAGTGTAAACTTATGTTCCAGTAATCCTGGCACAAGGCAATGGTACACTTGTGTCTAACACCATGTTACAACCAGGTGAGCAATATGTCTGGGGTCTCTTGCTGTCTTCACCTGGTCTTATTGTAACAGGGTTTAATTTTAAACACACAGTGTTTTGAGCTCCCCTTTTTGTGAGTCCGTGTTCACAGTTTCCAATAATAAGGCAAATAATTGAACACACACAGGCTTTCTTTGGTTTAAAGCAAGAAGAGGAAATTTATTAAAACCTTAAACTCAAACTTTATTACGGTTCATGCCTACAGATATACAATACACTCATGTTAGCATGCACACGTGATTTAAACATACAAAATAGGGACAACAAAGAGCAGAAGAAAAGATACGTAGAACAGTTTGAGGCAATATCTTATTACTGTTTCTCGAGCTCGCTGTAGTCCTTGATTGAAGTTATAATCTTTCGTTTTGTCAGGGCCCAGTAATCTTCTTAAAGCTTTGTTCACGTGGCAAACCTTTCTCTCTTTGAGCTTCACGTGTCTTCAATGGTTTCCGTTCCCTGTGCGATGAGCAGGCAGGCAGACAGGAGAGAAGATATTCTTGCTTCAGTTCCAGGAGCACACAGCATATTGCCTGGCAATTTCTTTGTTTGGGAGTTCAAAAACTCTGCAACAGCCAGTTAGTCATGTGACCAAAACTGGTCTGACCACTTCTGTGTATTGGAGAAGCAGTTGCTGGATCCCCATTGTTTCAACATTGTCTGTTACCATGAAAATGTCTTTCCAGTCAGGGGCTTGCAATTTTAAGTTTTAATGTTCATGTGGTGAAATAATGTGTGCCTCAGTCTTGGCAGGTGGGGTTTGCCTGACAGCTACAATAACACCCACTTACGATAGTTAAAAATACTGATCCTCAATGACTCCTATGTCAGGTGCTGTTTTGGGTTCAAAATGACATCCACACCACGTGTGCACACTTCTGGTGCAGGTCGTGCCGGATGCTATTTTGGTGAGGCCATCAGAGTGGCCAGCGGCAGCATGTGCTGGAAGTAGTTAAAGTCGGCAGATCGTCTTATCAGTCAGTGTGTAATGCTGATTTGATTCTAGCAGCGCTATTTTCTACCTGAACACTCCAGCTAATGGGCAGCTGAAAGGTGAAAGGGACAAGGGTAGAGTTCTGGTGTGGGAGGGGCGAGGGAACAGAAGAGCTGCATCTTTAAACCATCTGCTGCTTGTAAATTAGAAGAGATGGTGGGGAGGAGCAGGTGTGATGTGAGAAGGGGGATTAGCACACCATCCTCTTCGATGGTTTCCGCCCTGCTGCTGGCCACGACTTCAGTCACAGTTGCTCCAATGATGGTGGCCACTGTCTCCTCCATTGGGTTAAGGACATGTAGCCGTACCTGTCCCCTGCCCGGTAGCTCCTGCTGCCTTTGGTTGTGTGTCATAGAGGGAGGTGGGTCAGTGAGCGTGGTGCAATGTGTTTGGGTGATGTGGCTGCCGTAGTCGAATAGCTGGAAGTTTGAGTAAGTTGTAGGTGCAAGGCTTTCAGCAGGCGAAGTGCATGAGGATGATGTGAAGCTATGAATGTTCAGTATGCATCCTGATTGATAGAGACTGCTGGTAGGTGAGTGAAGTGGGTGTGGTGCATTGGGCAGTCTCTGAGGCTAGTGGTGCAGTTGTAAGGATGTGGCATTTAAAGATGAATTCACAGACCTTGACAACTCAGGTGAGTTAGTTAAAGTTCTTCCTGCACTGCATCCTGGCCCTCAGGACTACACTGTTTGCATTGACAGCTTCTCCCATTACCTTTTCAAAGTTTGTCTGGAGGGTCTTCTGGCCCCATGTGGTTAGAGGGCCTCTCTCCTTCTGTCAACCTCATGCACCAAGATCTGCAGTGCTGCGTCAGGGAACCTAGCAGCCCGTTCTCTGACCTATTGTGCCATATTCACTCTTCTTGCAGGTCAGACACTCTTCCCCAGCCACTTCCAGCACCGGCTGCAGCCAACAGGCACCTACTCTTTAAGAGGCGCAGGCTGGCTTTAAGTGGTGCTAGCCATGCACAAGGTTGGGCCCCCCCCCCCTGCTGAGGCATACAGCCACTCAATGTTTAGTGCTGTGCTGCAGGCAGAAATCATTTAAATGAACAGGCAGCACAGACTGTGCAGGCTGTCTACATCAGAAGGAATGGGACAAAAACAGAAAATGCTGGAAATACTCAGCTAGTCTGGCAGCCTCTGTGGAGAGAGAAACAGTTAATGTTTCAGGTCGATGAAAGGCCTCAGTTGATGGTCACAGGCAGAACCAGCACCAATTTTAAATACATCTTTTTTACCGGAAGGTGTTAAGAATACTGGACTGATTATTACAGATGCAACTCTGTGATATTTTAATATATTTCCATAATTCTATAGCATCTAGTTTCACATTGTTACTCAGTAGTTTAGGGTCTGTTTCTGACAAATTATATTATCATAAGTGCTGATTATGTTAATATGATATAAACTCTCTGTTACATATGTAACATCTGTATGAACACAAGTAAATATTAAGTCTTCATAACGGCACCTTTACCTCACAGGCCCACTGGAAATACAAACCATGTTGGGTCATTTACAGAGTAAATTTGATTTTGGTCTGAATATTGATGGAAAATGCTAAACAAAATGCATATCTGACTGAAACAACTCACCATGCTGAATTGGAGGGAGTTACACAATACATAGTAAAGACTGCTTTAAATTCTGTACTGATTGTCATATTTAATCAGCACTACATGCCTAAGGGTAATTGGTAATGAAAATAACTATTCTCTGCTGTGAATAGATGTCATATGTTAATCTTTGATAGTAACATGACCATTAATTTATTGCAGAGCGTGTCTTACACACAGTAAAGGAATCTTTGTGTAATAGTCTTTATGTAAGTTGCCCACTGAACCCGGGCTTGTCACTTTTTGGTAAGTGTAAAAACTGTATCAGGGAAGATTGAAATGGTGAAGCAAGGGATTAGATTGTGGCTTTGGGTGCTGAACTTTGTTTTGCAGTGAGTCAGTAAGTTAAATACCGTGTTCATTACATAGATTGTAAAATTTAGAATCGGGGCAATTTTAATCTAATCTGCCTGTCAGTTTTACACCCATCTCAGCCTCCTCCTGAGGTCCCACCATCATAGACAGTCTTCAGACAATTTGATTAACTCCACGTGATATCAAGAAATGGCTGAAGGCACTGGATACAGAAAAGGCCAAGGGTCCTAACAACATCCCTGCTGTAGTACTGAAGACCTGTGCTCCAGAACTAGCCACACCCCGAGCCAAGCTCTTCCAGTACAGCTACAACACTGGCGTCTACCCTGCAATATGGAAAATGTCCTGTGCACAAAAAGACAGGATAAATCCGACCCAGCCAATTACCGTCCCATCAGTCTACTCTCAATCACCATCAAAGTGATGGACGGTGCTATTAGGCAGCACCTAATCAGCAATAACCTGCTCATCAACGCTCAGTTTGGGTTCCACTAGGACCACTTGGCTCCAGACCTCATTACAGCCTTGGTCCAAATATGGACCAAATTGCTGAATTCAGAGGTGAGGTGAGAGTGACTGTCCTTGACATCAAGGCAGCATTTGACCGAGTATGGCATCAAGGGGATGGATTTTAAGGAGCCCACGATGTCGTGATCCATGGTGGGAGGGCCTGAATGTGGCTCCCATTGAGGCCCCGCCACAGACCTCGACGCCAGCAGGACCTAGCCCGATTCTCCTGGTGGTGGCAAGGCGCCGAGGCGGTCCATCACCACCGCCCCCACCACCTCCCAGCCGCTGGACAACGGGACCAGAATTTGAATATTGGAATCAATAAAATTAAATAATTTAAATATACTCACCCGCGATCTGCAGGGCCTGCCACAATCTTCGACGCAGCGGCCGGCACTCCCACGCCTTCAGATCCCCGTCTGGGGAAACAAGACATGACACTGGTAAGGAGGAGCGAGGAGGTAATTTTATCAGTGTGGGGGGTTGAAAAGAGATCCAATTAATGTCAAGGTTATAGAGGATGGTGAGAAGGGTTGTACTTTAAACTTTGTGCAGTTTGCGGGGGGAAGGTCAGATGTTAAAGGTAAGTGTTTTGGGGAGGTAAAGGGCAAATAGTTCATGTAATTGTTATTGGAGGGTTGGAAAAGGGGCATTGTAAGTTTATTTATGTAATTCTGGGGAATATCTCTTTAAAAATTTAAATATGCCAGCAGGGCTGCCTGCCCTTTATTAATGGCATCAGCACCTGTGCACAGGCAGTTGACGCCATTGTCGGGGATGGACAGCCCGCCCCCTCCACTTGATTGTGGTGGGGGGGGGGGGTGCGGGGGGCCATCTCGCCTATTTAAATGAGCCGCTGCGCTTAAGATCACGGTGGCTCTTTGGCGCGCGGCCTGCACGAGAGAGCCGCCAATTTTCAGCGAGCTTATAGAATCCAACCCAAGGAACCCAAATAAAATTGAAGTCAATGGGAATTGGGGGAAAAGTCTCTACTGGTTGGAGTCATACATAGCACAAAAGAGGATGAAAGCAAAATACTTCAGATGCTGGAAATTTAAAATAAAAAGAGAAAGTGCTGGAAATACTCAGCAGGTCCGGCAGCAACTGTGCAGAAAGAAGCAGAGTTAACGTTTCAGGTCTGTGACCCTTCATCAGAAGTGATGCAGGCACAAATCAGGAGTGTGATGGAATTCTCTCCACTTGCCTGGATGGGTGCAGCTCCAACAACGCTCAAGAAACTCGATACCATACAGGACAAAGCAGCCCGCTTGATCGGCACCCCATCCACAAACATTCACTCCCTCTACCACTGACGCACAGTGTCTGCAGTGTCTACAACAGAGGTGTCCAACTTTTTCACGTGACGGGCTGCATTATAATTTTTGTCCTACATAGGGGGGACAGTGAGCAAATTTCAGAAAGATAAAGGTATTAGAAATTTAATTTACTATTAATCAAAAAATAAAAAATGTGCATTTTTGTGAACAAGCACTTGATGAGAAGATTAATTTATTAACTTACTTTCTTGTCACTATGTTGAACAGTAATTTAGGGAGATACCTGGCATTGTTTTTGCTTGTAGAACTAGACAATGTCTGCCTGCACGCTTGATCTAGCGATGTGGAGTATTCCAGATAGATGTCCATCTGTCAGGAGCAATCTTGATTGCTCTCTCTCACATCTTTCTCTCCCTCTCTGTCTCTCTGCATCTGTCTCTCTCTCTCTCTCTCTCTCTGTTTCTGTGTGTGTGTCTCTCTGCATCTCTGTCTGTCTCTCTCTGTTTCTATCTGTCTTTGTTTCTTTCTGTCTCTTTCTCTGTATCTCTCTCTGTTTCTGTGTGTGTCTCTCTCTGCATCTCTGTCTGTCTCTCTCTGTTTCTATCTGTCTTTGTTTCTTTCTGTCTCTTTCTCTGTATCTCTCTCTGTTTCTGTGTGTGTGTGTGTGTGTCTCTCTCTCTGTCTGTCTGTGTGTGTGTCTGTGTCTCTTTGCATCTCTGTGTCTCTGTCTGTCTCTCTCTGTTTCTGTGGTCTTTGTTTCTTTCTGTCTCTTTCTCTGTATCTCTCACTGTTCTGTGTGTGTGTGTCTCTCTCCACCTTCCCTCTGTGACCCCCCCCCCCCACCCCGCCACTCTGCGTCATTCCCCCAAGTCCCCCGCCCCTGCTCCCAGGGCCCGGTTATCCCAGCATCCTGCCCCCAGAGCCCAAACCTGAGCCCTGCCACCATCTACGGCAACTCCTCCTCGGTAATTGTGGTGGAGATGAAGAGCCCAGGGCCTGAAGCCCAGGCCGGTTCTGTACGCAGGCAGAGCCAATGCTGGGCCTGGGGGTCCAAGCTCAAGGCCGGGAATGCTGCACTAGGAATGGAGTTTGGGTGGGAAACACCAGCAGACTTGCAGCTCAGTCTGGGCTCCCGCCATCTTGCTAAAGGAGCCATAACATAAGGTACTGAAGAGTGTCTGCCATCTTGGTAAAGGACGACATGCACAGTGAGGCATCTTTGCCATGTCAGTAAAGGAGCTGCAGCCATTGTCAGCCACAGAAGGTTTTGGCGGCTGGAAGAAGCCAATGCAGATTTCCAGCGAGACTTACTCATCCTTCGCGAGCTGGATTGAAACCTTTGGCGAGCCGGAGGTTCTGACTCGGGGCTGTATGCTGAACGACGCTGATCTACAAGATGCACTGCAGCAACTTGCCGAAGCTCCTTCGATAGTACTTTCCGACCCCGCAACCTCTATAACCTAAAAGGATAAGGACAGCAGGCACCTGGGAGCACCGCTACCTGTAAGTTCCCCTCCAAGCCACAACACCATCCTGACTTGGAACTGTATAACTGTATTCCTTCACTGTCATTGGGTCAAAATCCTGGAACTCCCTTCCTAACAGCACTGTGGGCGTCCTACCTCACATGGACTGCGGCGCTTCAAGAAGGCAGCTCAGCACCACCTTCTCAAGGGCAATTAGGAATGCACAATAAATGCTGGCCTTGTCAGTGACACTCAAATCCCAAGAATGAATAAATAAAAGCCACAGCTGACAAATGTAAGGCTCAAACTCCCAACCTCAGCATTTCCCAAGCTTGTACTGTCACATAAGTACAGCGCAATAACAGCTCCTGCAGGGAGAAAGGGGATGGGGTTTACTGGGGTGAATATAAGGTAGAAACATGTTAAAGAGAGAGAGACCTAAAACTCACAAAGCTGCAAATGCATACAGCAAAAAAGTCTTTCAGTACTTCAGTAGTAAGGGGGCAGCCCGGGAGGAGGTGATAACTGTGAAAGATGGAAACAGGGTCGAAAAGCACAGAATAGTAAACATCACCAAGTGACCAAGTAGTTACCAGGAAAGACATGAGTAACACATTGTGTCCGAACAATTAGTTTAGGCAAAAGTAATGATTTCAATGCAACTGAGATGGAAGTCTGAGTCTAAAAGTTGCCCAGAACAATAAAATACCAAGGGTTTAGTTTAGTTTAGAGATACAGCACTGAAACAGGCCCTTCAGCCCACCGAGTCTGTGCTGACCATCAACCACCCATTTATACTAATCCTACACCAATCCCATATTCCTACCACATCCCCACCTGTCCCTATATTTCCCTACCACCTACCTATACTAGTGGCAATTTATAATGGCCAATTTACCTACCAACCTGCAAGTCTTTTGGCTTGTGGGAAGAAACCGGAGCACCCGGAGAAAACCCACGCAGACACAGGGAGAACTTGCAAACTCCACACAGGCAGTACCCAGAATTGAACCCAGGTCGCTGGAGCTGTGAGGCTGCAGTGCTAACCACTGCGCCACTGTGCCGCCCAGTATATGTTCGTATATGTACATACGAACATATGAATTAGGAGCAGGAGTAGGCCACTTGGCCGTTTGAGCCTGCTCCGCCATTCAACGAGGTCACGGCTGATCTGGTTGTAACCACAACTCCACATTCCCGCCTTACCCCGCTAACCTTTCACCCCTTGCTTATTAAGAATCTATCTACCTCTGCCTTAAAAATGTTCAAAGACTCAGCTTCCACCACTTTTTGAGGAAATGAGTTCCAAAGACTCATGACCCGCTGAGAGAAAAAGATTCTCCTCATCTCTGTCTTAAATGGGCGACCCCTTATTTTTAAACAGTGACCCCCTACTTCTAGATTCTCCTACAAGAGGAAACATCCACCGCAGAATAATAAAATAGGGAGGAGATGTGTGAGGCATTGATAATCATCATGAGGGAGGCAATGGACAGTGGGGAGGCACCAGTGGATTGGAAACAGGCCAACATGGTGCTTATATTCAAAAAGGTTCATAAATTAGAATCAGGCAATCACAGACTCATTAATCTTACTTCAATGGAGAGTAAAATACTGGAATTGAATGTCGGGTGTAAGCTTTAAGATTGCCTGTGCAATAATAAATTAATTAATGGCTGTCAACATAGATTTCAAAGTGGAAGATCCTGCCTGACCAATCTCCTTGACTTCTTTGAGAAAATATTGTCCCATGTGGTTTGTTGTAAGCCCAGTGATATGTTGTACCTGCCAAAGTTACACATGGAAAGCTATTAGTTAAGCTCAAAGCTCTGTGGATTCAACGTTAATCTTGGCCGTGGCTAAAAAGAAATTGGCCGAAGGGTACAAAACAACAACTGCTTTTTCAAAGAGTTACACTGTGATCAGCAGGATTGGGGTGAGAGCACTGAATGAAATATTTAAGGATCAGTGTCAAGATAACTGTTGTTTCTAATTTACTTCAATGATTTAGACTTAGAACCCCGTTGCTAATTGGTCAAATTTGCAGATTATACAAAACTCGGATGGGCAGCGGAATTGAAAGAAGCAGCTCAGAAATGACGGAATTAGCTGGACAAAATACCTCAGTGAACAGAATGATAGTGAAGGCTGGTGGAATGGACGAACATGTGGCAGATCAAATTTAATGCAGCCAAATAGGAATTGATACATTGTGGTAGGAAGAACAAGGAAAGGAAATAGAAAATAAAGGATACAATTCTAAAGAGGGTGTAGAAGCATTTACCTGGGGGTAAATGTGCACAAGTCACTGAAGGTGGCAAAGCAGGTTGAGAAAACAGTTAATAAGGCATACAGGATAGTACAAAAACAAGGAGGTTATGGAAACCTTTATAAAACATTGGTTCAATTTCAACTATTGTGTCCAATTCTGGGCACCACACATTAGGAAGAATGTGAAGACTTTAGAGAGGGTACAGAAAAGATTAATGAGAGTGTTTCCAGGGATGAAAAACTTCATTATGTGGATAGATTGGAGAAGCTGGGGCTGTTCTCCTTAGAGGAGAGGTCAAGAGGAGATTTAGGAACATAGGAGCAGGAGTAGACCATTCAGCCCATCGAGCCTGCCCCGCCATTCAATATGATCATGACTGATCATCCGCTTCAATGCCTTTTTCCCACACTATCCTCATATCCCTTTATGTCATTGGTATTTGTCAATCTCCGCTTTAAACATACTCAATGACTGAGCTTCCACAGCCCTCTGAGGTAGACAATTCCAAAGATTCACAACCCTCTGAGTAAATAAGTTTCTCCTCATTGCTGTCCTAAGTGGCAAATAATGCCATGGGATTTTTTACATCCAAAAGAGAAGGCAGACGGGGCTTCAGTTTAACACCTCATGGGAAAGAATGCACCTCTGATAGTGCAACACTCCTTCAGTAGGGCACTGGAGTATCAGCCTTAAAATTTTGCTCAAGTCCTGGAGTGGGACTTGAACCTAAAACCTTACAACGCAGAGGTAGGAGTGCTACCAACAAAGCCACAGCTGACACCTAACAGCCAGGCTCAATATCCTGAGAGGTCTAGACAGAATAGATAGGGAAAACTGTTCCCATTGGCAGAAGAGGTGAGAACCAGAGGTCACTGAATTAAGGTGATTGGCAAAAGAACCAAAGACGACATGAGTGAAATTTTTTACACAGCGAGTGGTTAGGATTTAGAATGCACTGCTTGAGAGTGTGGTGGAGGCAAATTCAATTGTGGCTTTCAAAAGGCTATTGGATAATTACCTGAAGAGAAAAAATTTGTAGAACTACAGGGAAACGGCGGGGGAGCGGGACTAGCTGAGTTGCTCTTGCAGAGAGCAGGCATGGACATGATGGGTTGAATGGCCTCCTTCTCTGCTGCAACCATTCTATGAAATTTAATACAGAGAAATATGAAGTGGTGAACATTGGAAGGAAAAGTGGGCAACACACGCACCTCATGAATGATGCTGAAATAACTAAGAATAAATTTGAATAGGACCTGGGAATCTAACTAATACCAATCAACATAGAGCAACAGTCAACAGAACAAGTCAACTGTTGAACTACTGAGATAAAGCAGTGGTATATAAGCTGGAAGAAGTCAGGATCAAACTCTGCAGTGCTTTGGTTAGACCACACCTTGAGTACTGTGCACAGTTTAGATCATTGAGACACAAGGGAGACATCCAGGCACTGGAGGCCATATAGAGGCAATGGGGTTGATCTCTGGTCTCGGAAGGACCTTAGTTATGAGGAAAGACTGGAGAACATTGATCTCTTTGGCCTTGAAAGGAGACATCTGAGAAGTGATCTACAAGATTGTAAACAGTATGGAACAGACAAGTCCAGAAAAAAAGATATTAAACAGTGAGAGTAGAGCAAGAGGATATAGGCTTAAGTTAGCAAAAGGCAAATTTAGGACTAATGTCAGGGAGTTCTTCACACAAAGTGTGATCAACACATGGAATGGACTCCCAGATGGAGTAGTGAAAATTAAAACACAAGAGTCATTGAAGAACAAATTGGATGCTGTAATGAGAGGACTAGTTTTTGCATAGATGACTTGAGATTGGTCAAACACCTCTCTTGTCCATAATTATTTTGTGATCCACTGAGGCCGAGTCCTAAAAGACATGGCTGCTAGACTGGGTCTGCGGCAGGTGGTGGGGGAACCAACACGAGGGAAGAACATACTCGACCTCGTCCTCACCAATCTGCCTGCCGCGGATGCATCTGTCCATGACTGTATTGGTAGGAGTGACCACCGCACAGTCCTTGTGGAGACGAAGTCCCGCCTTCACATTGAGGATACCGTCCATCGTGTTGTGTGGCACTATCACCGTGCTGAATGGGATAGATTTCGAACGGATCTAGCAATGCAAAACTGGGCATCCATGAGGCGCTGTGGGCCATCAGCAGCAGCAGAATTGTACTCGACCACAATCTGTAACCTCATGGCCTGGCATATCCCCCACTCTACCATTACCATCAAGCCAGGAGACCAACCCTGGTTCAATGAAGAGTGCAGGAGGGCATGCCAGGAGCAGCACCAGGCATACCTCAAAATGAGGTGTCAACCTGGTGAAGCTACAACACAGGACTACTTGCATGCCAAACTGTGTAAGCAGCATGCGATAGACAGAGCTAAGCAATTCCATAACCAATGGATCAGATCTAAGCTCTGCAGTCCTGCCACATCCAGCCGTGAATGGTGGTGGACAATTAAACAACTAACTGGAGGAGGTGGCTCCACAAATATCTCCATCCTCAATGATGGGGGAGCCCAGCACATCAGTGCGAAAGATAAGGCAGAAGCATTTGCAACAATCTTCAGCCAGAGGTGCCGAGTTGATGATCCATCTCGGCCTCCTCCTGAAGTCCCCAGCATCACAGATGCCAGACTTCAGCCAATTCGATTCACTCCGTGTGATATCAAGAAACGACTGAAGGCACTGGACACTGCAAAAGCTATGGGCCCTGACAATATTCCGGCAATAGTACTGAAGACCTGTGCTCCAGAACTTGCTGCGCCCCTAGCCAAGCTGTTCCAGTACAGCTACAATACTGGCATCTACCCTGCAATGTGGAAAATTGCCTAGGTATGTCCTGTACACAAAAAGCAGGACAAATCCAACCTGGCCAACTACCGCCCCATTAGCCTACTCTCAATCATCAGTAAAGTGATGGAAGGTGTCATCAACAGTGCCATCAAGCGGCACTTGCTTAGCAACAACCTGCTCAGAGATGCTCAGTTTGGGTTCCGCCAGGGCCACTCAGCTCCTGACCTCATTACAGCCTTGGTTCAAACATGGACAAAGAGCTGAACTCAAGAGGTGAGGTGAGAGTGGATGCCCGTGACATCAAGGCAGCATTTGACCGAGTATGGCATCAAGGAGCCCTAGCAAAACTGAAGTCAATAGGAATCAGGGGGGAAACCCTCCGCTGGCTGGAGTCATACCTAGCACAAAGGAAGATGGTTGTGGTTGTTGGACGTCAATCATCTGAGCTCCAGGACATCACTGCAGGAGTACCTCAGGGTAGTGTCCTAGGCCCAACCATCTTCAGCTGCTTCATCAATGACCTTCCTTCAATCATAAGGTCAGAAGTGGGGATGTTCGCTGATGATTGCACAATGTTCAGCACCATTCACAACTCCTCAGATACTGAAGCAGTCTGTGTAGAAATGCAGCAAGACCTGGACAATATCCAGGCTTGGGCTGATAAGTGGCAAGTAACATTCGCGCCACACAAGTGCCAGGCAATGGCCATCTACAACAAAAGAGAATGTAACCATCCCCCCTTGACATTCAACGGCATTACCATCGCTGAATCCCCCACTATCAACATCCTAGGGGCTACCATTGACCGAAAACTGAACTGGAGTAGCCATATAAATACCGTGGCTACAAGAGCAGGTCAGAGGCTAGGAATCCTGAGGCGCGTAACTCACCTCCTGACTCCCCAAAGCCTGTCCACTATCTACAAGGCACAAGTCAGGAGTGTGATGGAATACTCTCCACTTGCCTGGATGGGTGCAGCTCCAACAACACTCAAGAAGCTCGACACCATCCAGGACAAAGCGGCCCGCTTGATTGGCACCCCATCTACAAATATTCACTCCCTCCACCACCGACGCACAGTGGCAGCAGTGTGTACCATCTACAAGATGCACTGCAGCAATGCACCAAGGCTCCTTCGACAGCACCTTCCAAACCTGCGACCTCTACCAACTAGAAGGACAAGGGCAGCAAATACGTGGGAACACCACCACCTGAAAGTTCCCCTCCAAGTCACACACCACCCTGACTTGGAACTATATCGCTGTTCCTTCACTGTCGCTGGGTCAAAATCCTGGAACTCCCTTCCTAACAGCACTGTGGGTGTACCTACCCCACATGGACTGCAGCGGTTCAAGAAGGCAGCTCACCACCACCTTCTCAAGGGCAATTAGGGATGGGCAATAAATGCTGGCCTGGCCAACGATGCCCACATCCCGTGAATGAATAAAAAAAAAGATCTATGAAAAGGAACATAACAATCCTTTCAGAAACAGCCAGAGTAGAGAATCAGAGGCCACTTCTTGTGCCACACATCTACCACCAACAAAGGCATCAACCAGAATGCGTGACAGCCTTGCTTCTCTTTTGAACGATATAGGTTCAGTTGGTTATCTATCTAGCCTTTCATGGAGTTTGGAGCTGGAACATGTCAGGCAAAATCCAGGAATTGGACACACAATCCTGTCACATTTTTGGGTTTTTATCCCAAATATATTCTCAGGTTCAGAGCCATTCCTGTAAAGGGACCTGGCGTCCCCTATGATCTGAAGTGTACCCTTTTCTGCTCAACCACTAAGTAAATGAAAGTATGACCCAGACATTGTAACAGAGCACCCTTACTCTACAGGAATGTATTATTTAATGCAACATGATTGTTGAATATTCACTCTTACCAGATCTAGACTCCGACCAGGCTCTGGACCAACGGCTGGTTTTATTTATAAAGGACACATGAATGAACGGTAGAAAACAAAGAATCATATGTTTCGCTACTGTCCTCGATACATAAAATAATAAAAATGCTGTAACTTTCTAAGGAACTAGGCACAGCCTCAGAACTGATCCAGCCCTTTTGTTGATTGGCACAACATTTAAAAGACTGATATTCAGGAAAACTTCAGAAATATGATCTAACGTCTTTTGAAGTTACACTGAATCAAAAGGCAATGGACAACTGTGTCTCCCATAATTACATTAGGTCATAGATAACTGCATTTTCTCATCAATATTAAATGAATTGTCAACTTTTGACAATGACAAGGATAATTGTGATTGATTATGATGGCTCTGGTCAATTAAAAAATGAATGCCTGAGGCAACCCATTGTGCTTTTTCTCAGACTTCAAAACCATCTCTCAGTTGATATATTTTCTGTTGAGAAATATTTTGTGGGCTGTGGGATTTTAACCCCTTCCATTCTACTCAGAAATTTAATAAACAGAGTACTTTTATTGCCAAACTCTCATAGCCCTGACATCAGTAGTGGGGAAAATTCTAGAGTCCATTATAAAGGATGTTATAGCAGAGAACTTGGAAAACAATGACAGGATCGAACAAAGTCAACATGGATTTACGAAAGGGAAATCATGCTTGACAAATCTACTGGAATTTTTTGAGGATGTAACTAGTAGAATAGATAAGGGAGAACCAGTGGATGTGGTGTATTTGGACTTTCAGAAGGCTTTTGATAAGGTCCCACATAAGAGATTAGCATGCAAAATTAAAGCACATGGGATTGGGGGTAAGGTACTGACATGGATAGAGAACAGGTTGGCAGACAGGAAACAAAGAGGAGGAATAAACAGGTCTTTTTCCGAGTGGCAGGCAATGACTAGTGGGGTACTGCAGGGATCAGTGCTAGGACCCCGGCTATTCACAATATATATTAATGATGTAGATGAGGGAATTAGATGTAATATAATCCAAGTTTGCAGATGACACAAGCTGGGTGGGAGTGTGAGATGTGAGGAGGATGCATGGAAGCTCCAGTGTGATTTGGACAAGTTGAGTGAGTGGGCAAATACATGGCAGATGCTGTATAATGTGGATAAATGTGAGGTTATCCACTTTGGTGGCAAAAACAGAAAGGCAGATTATTACCTGAACGGGGATAGATTGGGAAAGGGGGAGGTGCAATGAGACCTGAGTGTCCTTGTGCACCAGTCACTGAAAGTAAGCATGCAGGTGCAGCAAATGGTATGTTGGCCTTCTTGGTGAGAGGATTCGAGTACAGGAGCAAGGATGTCTTGCTGCAGTTATACAAGGCCTTGGTGAGACCACATCTGGAGTATTGTGTGCAGTTTTGGTCTCCTTATCTACAGAAGGATGTTCTTGCTATAGAAGGAGTGCAGCGAAGGTTCACCAGACTGATTCCTGGGATGGCAGGACTAACGTATGAAGAGAGATTTGGTCAATTAGGCTTGTATTCGTTAGAGTTTAGAAGAATGAGAGGGGATCTCATAGAAAACTACAAAATTCTAACAGGACTGGACAAACTAGATGCAGTAAGGATGTTCCCGATGGTGGGGGAGTCCAGGACCAGGGGTCACAGTCTAAGGATAAAGGGTAAGCCATTTAGGACTGAGATGAGGGGGATTTCTTCACCCAGAGAGTGGTGAATCTGTGGAATTCTCTACCACAGAAAGCAGTTGAGGCCAAATCATTAAATATATTCAAGACAGAGTTAGATATTGTTCTTAGGGCTAAAAGGATCAAGGGATACGGGGAGAAAGCGGGAGCAGGTTCCTGAGTTTGGATGATCAGCCATGATTGTATTGAATGGCGTGCAGGCTCGAAGGGCCGAATGGCCTACTCCTGCTCCTATTTTTCTATGTTTCTATGCTACTGTCTACTTGTGGGCTCTCTGCCAAGCAGCATCATGGAAGTACCAGCACTCCAATGTACTGTTACAGTTCAAGAAAGTGGTCAACCATCACCTTCTCAGATTGAAAGTCTTACAAAGATCCTTCATAATGGGGTTACTCCTGCAACTCAGGATGATCTACTGGCTTGTGAAAAGCCACAATCTTTCCAATATAGTCATTTCAGGAGCAAATTCAGCCTCATCCTTTCCCAAACCTTCACTGTTGTGACAATCTAAAGAATCACCTAAAAAAACAGAGATATTAGTACGATTCCACATTTGTTTGAAAGTTCACTAATTTCTGTCTTCATGATGATTAAAAACCACAACTGCACTCTAAACCACTGAGGGAATTTACACCTCAAACCAGAACTCAGATTCACTGGCTTCAAAAGAGGCAGCAGTAACGTGAGTTGTTAGTTCGTGGACATTGATCTCCAAGTTCAGTTTTTTTCATTCATTCTTGGGATATGGGCGTCGCTGGCAAGGCCAGCATTTTTTGCCCATCCCTAATTACCCATGAGGATGGTGAGCCGCCTTCTTGAACTGCTGCAGTCCATGTGGTGTAGGTACACCCACAGTGCTCGCCTCTGAGTCACAAGGATGCAGTTTCCAGACCCACTCCAGGGCTTGAACACAAGAATCAAGGCTGATATTCCAGTGCAGTACTGAGGGAGTGCTGCACTGTCGAAGGTGCCGTCTTTCATATGAGACATTAAATTGAGGCCCCATCTGCCTGTTTGTAAAAGATCCCATGGCCCCATGCAAAGGGCAGCAGATGCGTGGGAACACCACCACCTGCAAGTTCCCCTCCAAGTCACACACCATCCTGACTTGGAACTATATCAGCGTTCCTTCACTGTCGTTGGATCAAAATCCTGGAACTCCCTTCCTAACAGCACCCCATGGACTGCAGTGGTTCAAGAAGGCAGCTCACCACCTCCTTCTCAAGGGCAATTAAGAATGGGCAATAAATGCTGGCCTGGCCTGTGATGCTCACATCCTATGAAACAAATAATAAAAAAAGAGCAGGAGAGTTATCCCTGGTGTCCTGGCCAAGATTTATCCCTCAGACAACATCACAAAAACAGATTATCTGATCATTAATACATTGCTGTTTGTGGGAACTGCCATGTTTCCTACATTACAAGTGTGAGTACACTTCAAAAGTACTTAATCAGTTGCAAAGCACTTTGAGACATTCAGTCGTCTTATTAGAGGGAGTTCCAGAATTTTGACCCAGCGAAGGAACGATGACATAATTCCAAGTCAGTATGTTGTGCGATTTGGAGGGGAACTTACAGGTGGCGGTGTTCCCATGCACCTGCTGCCCTTGTCCTTCTAGGTGGTAGAGGTCATGGGTGTGGAAGGTGCTGTCGAAGGAAGCTTGGCTCGTTGCTGCAGTACATCTTGTAGATGATACACATTGCTGCCACTGTGTGTCGATGGTGGAGGGAGTGAATGTTGAAGGTGGTGGATGGGGCGCCGATCAAGCAGGCTGCTTTGTCCTGGATGGTGTAGAGCTTCCTGAGTGTTGTTGGAGCTGCACCCATCCAGGCTAGTGGAGAGTATTCCATCATACTCCTGACTTGTGCCTTGTAGGTGGTGACAGGCTTTGGCGAGTCAGAGGCGAGTTACTTGCCACAGAATTCCCAGCCTGTGAGTTGCTCTTGTAGCCACGGTATTTCCATTCCTCACTCTCTCTCGACTAGAGCAGCAGTGAACTGTTGATTGTTGCTGTCTATTTGCACCCTGACTGAACAGTTTCCATCATTCTCTATTGCATATTTTTAACCTCACCAACATCCTCCCCATCCCCACCACCACCACCCAAAATCTTGAAATACATACATGCCAGTTGGTACCAGCATTACAATCCAGCACGGCAGCCACCTGACCATACAGAATTTATTTTGTAGTACCCAGGGTGACCTAGGAGTAACAGTGGGACAGAGCAAGAAGTTTAAATCTCACTGACTGTTATCAACAGCAGTCAATGATTTCAAAAGAAAATTGGATGGACACTTGAAGGAAATAAACTACAGGGATCGAGCGGGGGAGTGGAGGTGACGGGATTCCGCTGTAGAGAGCTGGCATGGACCCGATGGGCCGAATAGCCTCCGTCTATGCTGTAAATGACTCTATGAGTCTATGAGCTCTGACAAATGCACACAACTCCTGAAATACCTTTCAGCTTTCAACGTCGATTGTTGGCACTGAGCATGTCATATTGACGCTGACATTGACAGAATTACATCTTGTTTGGCTGTAGAGTGTGAAATGAAACTCCAAATTAGATTGTGCAGGGTTTTCTTGAATGTCAAGTCATGCATCAAAAAAACTATCAAAAAACAGGTTTTAAGTAGGTGCAAGACTGTCTGTTCCAGAGAGAGTTACTCCACCCTCTCTGGAGTTGAATCACACCCTTACTGCAGCTTTGCATTACACTTTTAGTGTTAGTACAACTCTTTGTTTCAACATTAAAGCTGGAGTGTAAATTTCCCACAAGATTTGAAAACTGTATTTTAAAGTTTTAAAAAGCTCTTTCATGACTGGATTCAGTAAAACACTCAGCCTTCAAACATTTCAAGTTCCCTGGTCTGAAGTAGCAGAAGGTGAAAATCATTATTTAAGAACTGTATGAAATCAAAGCATTCCAGTTTTTGCTTTATTGCTATTTAATCTCATCCACTGAGGCCTATTGCTTTTCAGTGGAAAGCAGGTAAGACTTTAGCTCTGCACACCAAATATTATTAATTAAAATGTAATCACATCAGCTCAAAACATGCCTGTTTTATATGTTTTAATTGAAAAGAAATCTCCAGAAGGTTACTTAGGAAACTAGACAAGTACTCGTGAGGAAAAATGAAAGGATGATTTGCTGAAAGGCTGAGGTGAGGTAGACAGAATGGGAAGAGAATGGTGTGGAGTATAAACACTAGCACAGATAAACTGGGACTAATGGCCTGTTTCTGTGCTTTATATTATTCTATGTAATACCGTTCCAAAATAATTGTTCTGAAAAAAGGCACAGTGGCGCAGTGGTTAGCACCGCAGCCTCACAGCTCCAGGGACCTGGGTTCGATTCTGGGTACTGCCTGTGCGGAGTTTGCAAGTTCTCCCTGTGGCTGTGTGGGTTTCCTCCCACATGCCAAAGACTTGCAGGTGATAGGTAAATTGGCTGTTGTAAATTGCCCCTAGTGTAGGTAGGTGGTAGGGAAAATATAGGGACAGGTGGGGATGTGGTAGGAATATGGAATTAGTGTAGGATTAGTATTTTTTAAAAATGGGTGGTTAATGGTCGGCACAGACTCGGTGGGCTGAAGGGCCTGTTTCAGTGCTGTATCTATAAATAAAATAAATAAATAAAAATCATCATCATCTCAGAGCAAGTAGGAATGGCAATAAATAGGGATTTGGGAACATTTCAACTAAGCCTGAATTATTCATGGTGTGACAGAAAGCGGGAAATATAGGCCTGTTAGCCTAACATCTGTCATTGGGAAAATGCTAGAATCCATTATTAAGGAAGTAGTAGCAGGACATTTCGAAAATCTTAATACAATCAAGCAAGGTCAACATGGTTTATGAAAGGGAAATCATGTTTGACAAATTTATTAGAGTTCGTTGCAGATGTAACATGCAGGGTGGATAAAGGGGAACCAGTAGATATGGTGTATTTGGATTTCCAAAAGGATAAGGTGCCATATTAAAGGTTACTACTCAAGACCTTGCGGTGTTGGGAGTAATACATTAGCATGGATAGAGGATTGGCTAACTAGCAGGAGACAGAGAGGCAGGATAAATGGGACATTTTCAGGTTGGCAAACTGTAATTAGTGGAGTGCCACAGGGAGTGGTTCTGGGGCCTCAACTACTTACGATCTGTATTAATGACTTGGAGGAAGGGAACAGGTGTACTGTAGCCAAATTTGTTAACGAGATAACGAAAGGTAGGAAAGCAAGTTGTGAAGACAACACAAAGAGTTTGCAAAGAGATATAGATAAGTTACGTGAGTGGACAAAAATTTGGCAGGTGAAGTATAATGTGGGAGAACGTGAGGTTGTCCACTTTGGCAGGAAGAATAGAAAATCAGAATATTATTTACATGGAGAGAGACCACAGAATGCTGCGGGACAGAGGGACCTGGGTGTCTTTGGACATGAATCACAAAATGTTAGCATGCATGTACGGCAAATAATTAAGAAGACAAATGGAATGTTAGCATTTATTGCAAGGGGCATAAAAATAGGGAAGTGTTGTTACAACCACAGGGAATTTATGAGTCCGCACCTGGAGTACTGCGATAAAAACAGAAAGTGCTGGACATAACAGGTCAGGCGTCATTTGTGGAGAGACAAGCAGAGTTAATGTTTTAGGTCTGTAACCTTTCATCATATTTTATTTCAGATTTCCAGCATCTGCAGTATTTTGCTTTTATCTTAAGGTACTGCATACAGTTTTGGTCTCCTTACTTAAGGACAGATATACTTGCATTGAAAGCAGTTCAGAGAAGGGTGATTAGGCTGATTCCTGGAATGAAGGAGTTGTCTTATGAGGAAAGGTTGAGCAGGTTGGGCCGATACTCATTGCAGTTTAGAAGAATGAGAGGTGATCTTATTGAAACATGTAAGCTTCTGAGGGGGCTTGACAGGGTAGATGCTGAGAGAATGTTTCAATATAAAGAGTCTCCTTTTTAAGATGGAGATGAGGAGGAATTTCTTCTCTTGGAGGGTCGGTAATCTTTGGAATTCTCTTCCCCGGAGAGCAGTGGAGGCTGGGCCATTGAATAAATTCAAGGCTGCGTTAAGCAGATTTTTATCTACAAGGGAGTCAAGAGTTATGGGGACAGGCAGGAAAGTGGAGTTAAGGCCACAATATGATCAGCTATGACCTTATTGAATGGCGAAGCAGGCTCGAAGGGTTGAATGGCCTACTCCTGCTCTTATTTCTTATGTTCTCATGTTCTACACTTTTCAGCAAAGGTCCTGGTTAGGAGTAACAGGTGGCAACCCTGGCTGATTTTTCACCTCTGCAATGCAGGAAGCTCCCTGTTATATGGCAGAAAAAAATGACCCTTGCTTTCATAAATTGAAAAATACTGCAGCTGCCAGCAGAGGTCTACATCCCACTTATAACAAGAACTCAAAATTCCATTAAAAACCTGCTGCAGTTACAGTAGGGAGAGAAGTAGAAAGGCTTGAGATACTGTAGATCGCAGTGTAGAAGTCCACCCAGAGCATAAGATGAGCCCATTTTTCCAGCTCCCAAAATCATATAACCCCTTTTCAGCCACGACATGCTATTCTCACATCAGTACTCAGCCTCAATATTTCACCCCACAAATGTATGTTTTACTTACCTTATAACTAGGTGCAAGGAATCAAGCAGGTGATAAGGGCTGTGTTGCGAAGATGCGCGAGAGTTTAAGACACGCCCACGCAGAGCAGACCCCTAATGGCGAACGCTGAAGAGAAATGTGTCCTCCAGCAAAACGAATGAAGTGTGAAGCTGGTTTCAAGCTAAAAGTTGTAATATTTGCCAGCTCGTCAAATAACTGTGCTGCAGCAAGGGAATTTGGTGTTAGTGAAAAACTGGTGCGAGAGTGCAAGAAGAAGATGTCCAAGACCAAATGCGCCATGAGAACAGGGACCAGTCACTGGTCAGATCTTGAGAAGCATGTATTGGAACAGATCCTCAAATCGTCAGAATGGTTGCATCATCACCTGAAATGCAATGCACTTAAGTGACCAAATCAAACCGTAGGTCCAGCAAAGATTTCAGAGCAACAGTGTAGCCACTTATCGGAACAAAAATGTCTAGTGTTGTGGCAGAAGGCTTAGAGACTACCAAAAAAGCTTGATGCTTAAATTACCAATTACCAGGGATTCATCATCAAACGGTGGCAAAAACGTGAGTACCATTATGCCACATTGGCAACATTGATGAAACGCCCAGCAACCGAACAGTGGAGTGGAAAGGTTTGAAAACAGTTCTAATGAAAACTACAGGACATGAGAAGACAAAGTTCAAGGTGGTATTAGTCTGCAGGGCTGACGGAACGAAATTAAAACCTATGGTAATTTTCAAATGTAAAACCATGCTGAACATCAGGTTCCTGCAGGGGTTTTTGTGCATCTTCATGACAACGGTTGGATGAATGAGGACGGAGTGAAGTTAATGGATTGATAATGTGTGGAATTGGTATCCTGGTGGCCTATGTAAAGAATGCAGCTTATTAGTGTGGGACATGTTCAGATCCCATAAAACTGATGAGATCAAGTGATACCTGTGAAGAAATAAGACCCACATTGCAGTTACACCAGGGGGTCTAACGTCCATAGTTCAACCTTTGGATGTGTGCCTCAACAAGTCATTCATGGGTCAGGCTTGCACTGAATGGAATAGGTGGATGGTTGACAGAGAATAAAGCTTCACAAAGCACTGCCCCACTTGATGTTTTGTGTGGTTTCGTCATCAAATCGTGGGATGCTATTGGTTCACAAACTGTCATCAGACTGTTCGAAAAATGTGGAATATCCAATTCAATGGAGGGAGAGGAAGATGATTTGTTGTGGAGGGATTATGAAACTGAAAGTGTCACATCTGATCCAGTGTGGGATCCTTACGATGATGTCATAGCCAAAGTGACTCAGAATGAATTCGATGAACTCTTTCCATCGGATGCTGAAGGCAATGAATTTGACAGGTTTTAAAATGTTTTGATTGTGGTTAAAGGTATCTTTGTAGAATTAATTTGTTCAATAAACTGTGCCACATTAATTTAATATGAATTACCAGTGTTTTTTTTTAACACATTTCAAAATTGTGATCACCCACACCCGTGGATCACATTTTATACTCAATGTATAAGTCGACCCGCCTTTTTGGAATATTTGGAAGCATCAAAGGTTGACATATATGCTGCGATCTACGGTACGAGGTGTTAGTCAGCATGTATCTTTTCAATCGCTGTGGACAACATTTCTTCCTCATTCTTGTACATCGAACATGTTAAATGGGGTAGTTTTACCGCAGAGGCAAATGGTTATGAAGTGCAACTCTGTGCTGCAAACACAATATTGGGAAACCCAAAACTAGGGGACATAAATCTCCAATAGTGACTAATAAATCCAGTAAGGAATTCAGGAAAAACGTTTTTACCCACAGAGTGGTTAGAATGGAATGGTTGAGGTGAATAGTATAGACACTTTGGGCGGAATTTTAATCACGTACCGCATTCCTCGGCGGCACATTTTCATCTCGGCAGCCTTCCGACATGGAAGGGCCGCCAAGGAGCCCCCCGCGATATTTCACGCAGAGGCTCATTTAAAAAGTGGGGGCTGAGCGGCCAACCCCGATGACGGGTCGGGGTGGCTGCCACGTCCCCGGCAATGGCGTCCAGCGCCACCATGCAGGCGCCATTTTAAAAGGTCTTCAAGCCCTTCAGTTATATTGTAAAATTTAAAGGTCCTAATCTCTGGGAATAAAAAATAAAATGTTATGTCAGGTATCAATCACTTATCCCACCCCCTCAATGGGTAAATCATACATTAATTGCCCTCTACCGCCATGATAACAGTTTATTAGTATCACAGACTTCCCCCCCGACATTTGTTCCCTTTGACCCTCAACCCCATCCCACCATCCCCACAGTCAATAATAAATGTTTTTCTCACTCCTCCACCCCTCCCTCCCACCCTGAAATTTTATTCCTCCCCACTCCCCACCGGGCTCTCACCTCGGAACCCCATGCAAAGCTCCGAAGGTGCGCAAAGGCCGAACGGAGGGCGTAAAATCGGAGTGGGACGGCCACCACCTGCAGGTAAGTTTATTTAGCATCTTGTTTACATTCATTTGAATATGCAGATGAAGGGCCCACCTCCAGGGGGTTGGTAATATGTGGCGGGCCCTTCTCGACTTCGCAGGTCGATGCGGGCCTCTCCCTGCAAATTTTACCGGCCCCTGCGCTGCGACCCGCGGTGTCGAGGGGCGGGTAAAATTCAGCCCATTTAAGGATAAGTTAGATAAGTACATGAAGAAGAAGAAATAGAAGGGTACGTTGATAAAAGTCGGATGAGGAGGCTCATGTGGAGCATAAACACCAGAATAGAACAGTCGGGCCGAATGGCTTGTTTCTGCACTGTAAGTTCAGTATTGGAAAAAGGACTGAATATCAGGACTGAAGTTTCTTAATAAACATAAATAGGAGGAAAGATTTCAAAGGAAAAAAGCAGCAGAATAGAACAGAATAGTTGCTTTCAACCTTTTCTATGTATCGGACCTCTGCAAATATTGGCCTGCTCTGAGCCCCTAATCCCTTAATTTCCAAAAGGTAGAGTCAGCTACCCAAATGAAAGCAGTGGTATTAATGCAGCAAAAGAACAAAGAACAAAGAACAGTACAGCACAGGAACAGGCCATTCGGCCCTCCAAGCCTGCACCGATCCTGATGCCTGCCTAAACTAACACCTTCTGCACTTCCGGGGCCCTTTTCCCTTTATTCCCTTCCTATTCATATATTTGTCAAGATGTCTCTTAAACGTCGCTATCGTATCTGCTTCCACCACCTCCCCTGGCAGCAAGTTCCAGGCACTCACCACCCTCTGTGTAAAAAACTTGCCTCGCACATCCCCTCTAAACTTTGCCCCTCGCACCTTAAACCTATGTCCCCTAGTAACTGACTCTTCTACCCTGGGAAAAAGCTTCTGACTATCTACTCTGTCCATGCCGCTCATAACTTTGTAAACCTCTATCATGTCGCCCCTCCACCTCCGTCGTTCCAGTGAAAACAATCCGAGTTTTTCCAACCTCTCCTCATAGCTAATGCCCTCCAGACCAGGCAACATCCCGGTAAACCTCCTCTGTACCCTCTCCAAAGCCTCCACGTCCTTCTGGTAGTGTGGCAACCAGAATTGCACGCAATATTCTAAGTGTGGCCTAACTAAGGTTCTGTACAGCTGCAACATGACTTGCCAATTTTTATACTCTATGCCCCGACCGATGAAGGCAAGCATGCCGTATGCTTTCTTGACTATTATCCACCTGCGTTGCCACTTTCAGTGACCTGTGGACCTGTATGCCCAGATCTCTCTGCCTGTTAATACGCCTCAGGGTTCTGCCATTTACTGTATACCTCCCACCTGCATTAGACCTTCCAAAATGCATTACCTCACATTTGTCTGGATTAAACTCCATCTGCCATTTCTCCGCCCAAGTCTCCAACCGATCTATATCCTGCTGTATCCTCTGACAATCCTCATCATTATCCGCAACTCCACCAGCCTTTGTCTCGTCCGCAAACTTACTAATCAGACCAGCTACATTTTCCTCCAAATCTTTTATGTATACTACAAACAGCAAAGGACCCAGCACTGATCCCTGCGGAACACCACTAGTCACATCCCTCCATTCAGAAAAGCACCCTCCACTGTTACCCTCTGTCTTCTGTGACTGAGCCAGTTCTGTATCCATCTTGCCAGCTCAATCTGATCCCGTGTGACTTCACCTTTTGCACCAGTCTGCCATGTGGGACCTTGTCAAAGGCTTTACTAAAGTCCATATAGACAACATCCACCGTCCTTCCCTCATCAATCATCTTCGTCACTTCCTCAAAAAACTCAATCAGATTAGTAAGACACGACCTCCCTTCACAAAACCATGCTGCCTCTCACTAATAAGGTCGTTTGTTTCCAAATGGGAGTAAATCCTGTCCCGAAGAATCCTCTCTAATAGTTTCCCTACCACTGACGTAGGGCTCACCGGCCTATAATTTCCTGGATTATCCTTCCCACCCTTCTTAAACAAAGGAACAACATTGGCTATTCTCCAGTCCTCTGGGACCTCACCTGTAGCCAATGAGGATGCAAAGATTTCTGTCAAGGCTCCAGCAATTTCTTCCCTTGCCTCCCTCAGTATTCTAGGGTAGATCCCATCAGGCCCTGGGGACTTAGAACAACAAAAGAACAAAGATAATTACAGCACAGGAACAGGCCCTTCGGCCCTCCAAGCCTGCGCCGATCCAGATCCTCTCTCTAAACATGTCGCCTATTTTCTAAGGTTCTGTATCTCTTTTCTTCCTGCCCATTCATGTATCTGTCTAGATACATCTTAAAAGACTCCATCGTGCCCGCGTCTACCACCTCCGCTGGCAACGCGTTCCAGGTGCCCACCACCCTCTGCGTAAAGAACTTTCCACGCATATCCCCCCTAAACATTTCCCCTTTCACTTTGAACTCGTGTCCTCTCGTAATTGAAACCCCCACTCTGGGAAAAAGCCTCTTGCTGTCCATCCTGTCTATACCTCTCATGATTTTGTACACCTCAATCAGGTCCCCCCTCAACCTCCGTCTTTCTAATGAAAATAATCCTAATCTACTCAACCTCTCTTCATAGCTAGCGCCCTCCATACCAGGCAACATCCTGGTGAACCTCCTCTGCACCCTCTCCAAAGCATCCACATCCTTTTGATAATGTGGCGACCAGAACTGTACGCAGTATTCCAAATGTGGCCGAACCAAAGTCCTATACAACTGTAACATGACCTGCCAACTCTTGTACTCAATGCCCCGTCTACCTTAATGCTTTGCAAGACACCCAACACCTCCTCCTTTTTGATAATGAGATGACTGAGACAATCTGCACTCCCTTCCCTAGGCTCATCATCCACGAAGTCCTTCTCCTTGGTGAATACTGATGCAAAGTACTCATTTTGCACCTCACCCATTTCCTCTGGCTCCACGCATAGATTCCCATCTCTGTCCTTGAGTGGGCCAACCCTTTCCCTGGTTACCCTCTTGCTCTTTATATATATATAAAAAGCCTTAGGATTCTCCTTAATCCTGTTTGCCAATGACTTTTCATGACCCCTTTTAGCCCTCCTGACTCCTTGCTTAAGTTCCTTCCTACTGTCTTTACATTCCTCAAGGGCTTCATCTGTTCCTAGCCTTCCAGCCCTTACAAATGCTTCCTTTTTCTTTTTGACTAGGCTCACAATATCCCGTGCTATCTAAGCTTCCCGAAACTTGCCAAAATTGTCTTTCTTCCTCACAGGAACATGCTGGTCCTGGATTCTAATCAACTGACGTTTGAAAGACTCCTGCGTGTCAGATGTTGATTTAACTCAAACAGCCGCCCCCAATCTAAATTCTTCAGTTCCTGCCTAATATTGTTATAATTAGCCTTCCCCCAATTTAGCACCTTCACCCGAGGACTACTCTTATCCTTATCCACAAGTACCTTAAAACTTATGGAATTATGGTCACTGCTCCCAAAATGCTCCCCGACTGAAACTTCGACCACCTGGCCGGGCTCATTCCCCAATACCAGATCCAGAATGGCCCCATCCCTAGTTGGACTATCTACATACTGTTTCAAGAAGCCCTCCTGGATGCTCCTTACAAATTCTGCCCCATCCAAGCCCCTAGTACTAACTGAGTCCCAGTCAATATTGGGGAAGTTAAAATCACCCACCACTACAACCCTGTTACCTTTACATCTTTCCAAAATCTGTCTACATATCTGCTCCTCTACCTCCCGCTGGCTGTTGGGAGGCCTGTAGTAAACCCCCAACATCGTGACTGCACCCTTCCTATTCCTGAGCTCCACCCATATTGCCTCGCTGCATGACCCCTCTGAGGTGTCCTCCCGCAGTACAGCTGTGATATTCTCCTTGAGCAGTAATGCAACTCCCCCACCCCTCTATCCCGCCTGAAGCTTCTAAAGCCTGGAACATTTAGCTGCCAATCCTGCCCTTCCCTCAACCAAGTCTCTGTAATAGCAACATCATATTTCCAAGTACTAATCCAAGCTCTAAGTTCATCTGCCTTACCTGTTATACTTCTCGCATTGAAACAAATGCACTTCAGACCACCAGTCCCACTGTGCTCCGCAACATCTCCCTGCCTGCTCTTCCTCTTAGTCCTACTGGCCTTATTTACTATGTCCTCCTCATTTATTTCACTAGCTGTCCTACTGCTCTGGTTCCCACCCCCCTGCCACACTAGTTTAAACCCTCCCAAGTGACGCTAGCAAACCTTGCAGCCAGGATATTAGTGCCCTTCCAGATTTAGAGAATTATGATGGCCTTGCAGATACCCCTCAACCCCTCTCCGCCAAGTCCCCTTGCAGACCTCCTCCATTCAGGGCCACCCAATTTGAAAATCCATGGGTTAGGATGTGATATGTTGTGGGCATTTTGCTTAAAACCAGTGCAAAGAAGGTTAAAGACATTCCCTGAAAGCTTCATGTTCATGGCTTATGCAGTCTGCTGCAGTGGCACTCTGATATTAGAATCATAGAATAATACAACACAGAAGCAAGCCTTTCAGCCCATTATGCCTGTGATGGCTCTTTGATCTATCCAATTAGTCCCACTCTCTCCCCACAGCCTTGCAATTTTCTATTATTTATCCAATTCCCTTTTGGAAGTTTGTATTGAATCTGCTTCCATTACCCTTTCAGGCAATGCATTCCGGGTGGAAATCATGAGCAGTCTGGACAGAGTAGATGGGGAGAAACTGTTCCCATCAGCAGAAGGATTCAGAACCAGAGGACACAGATTTAAGGTGATTGACAGAAGAGGCAATGGGGACATGAGATAAATCTTGTTTATGCAGTGAGTGGTGAGGACCTGGAATGCGGTGCCTGAAAGTGCGGTGGAGGTAGGTTCAATCGAGGCCTTCAAAAGAGAATTGGACAATTATCTGAAAAGAAAAAACATTGTAAGGCTACAAGAAAAAGGCGGGGACTAGGTGAGTTGCTCTTGCAGAAAGCAAGCACAGATACGATGGGCCGAATGGCCTCCTTCTCTGCTGTAACCATTCTATGATTCTATAATAACTTGCTGCATTAAAAAAATTCTCCTCTACTCACCTCTGCCTCTTTTGCCAATTATCTTAACTTGTGTCATCTGGTTGCTGCTTCTCATGCCAGTGGAACCAGTTTCTCCCTATTTACTACATAAAACCCCCTAATGATTTCAAACACCTTTATTAAATCTCCTCTTAACCTCCTCTTCTCTAAGGAGAACAATCCCAGTTTCTCTGGTCTCTAACATAACTGACTGTAATACCAGCGGTGAGTTTTCATATGGCCCCTCTGCCTGTTGCCGCCTGGGGTTTTTATGTGCTGGTGTTGAAACGGATAACTATCATTTGGCCAGTAAGGGTTGTTAGTGTGCACAGTTGGCCACAGCTCTGGCTTGTTCATTGGTATCAACAGAAATTCCTTGGTTCTTTTCAATTCTCAAGCAGGATATATGTTTTCCCATACTATAAACTCTGATTCCTTGTCGAGGTATGGTTCCAGAAGTGCTGGTGCCTTGCAATACTAAAGCCTAAGCGACTGTTAACAAGTGTGAGTCTTAACATGAGTGTCGGCAGGCTATTTCACTGCAGGTAGCATACCAACTCAGCTCTCTCCCACCTGCTCCTCGCCAGTTACCCCTCAACTGGGCATCACTGATGAGGAGCAAGGCTTCCTGTTCCTCCACTGGGCTGGCATTATTTCTGGCGTGTACAGGATCAGATCCTGCCCTCACCTACTGAATGATCTCTGCTGTGCTTAGAACTATCTCCTGTCTACTGCCTCTCAACTGTCCTTCCCTTCATTGTCTGGTGACTCCTCCAAGCTGCCCCCATGCTGTCTGCGAGTGGACTTCATACCCATTCTGGATTGATTCATATTCTATCTTCCTTGGTCCTCACCACAAGTTTCCACCATGTTTATGTAACTCGGCCTTACCTTGTGTTTGGGTATATACAAAGACCCATCTCCTTCTCTTTATCAATGCTCTGGATTTATTGAAAAAGCTCAATTAAAGTAGTCAAGCAGGAGATGCCCTTTATAAATTCATGTCGATTGTCCATAACTCGCCAATGTCTTTCTAAATTTTCATACATAATAAATCTTGTTCTCCACACATCCTGACCAGTATTAGAAATTAATTGATCAGTTATCTCATTGCAGTTTATGGGATCTTGCTGTGTGCAAAATGGCTGCTGCATTTGTCTACACTATAGTAATTTATTGTATACTAAGTCCTTTAAAAGATGTGATATAAAGTATTTCTTTATCAGGGTCACTAACACATCCGAGACCTATTAGAAGAAAAAGATTAAGGAAAGGTTGACCAGGAAATATTGTACAAAGAAAAACGTCACAGACTGAAATATTTGATATTAATTTTGTTCCACTCATGAAGCAGATGAAGAAAAGATTATCTTCAATATGACAATAAGTATCTGAACAAATCCTATTCTTTATTTGTGCAATCGTCCAGTGCTATGTGGAAAGCAAGGCACCTTGCAGTAAAGATCAGGAAGGCAGTTCTTTTAAATACTACAACTGGAACCTAAATAAATGCACATAAATATGCACTTGATTATTCCTGCGGTGGCAAGAATACATATTATTGCTTTGAATGTTCACTTTTTGTTAAATAAAAGCTATAACGGGAAGAATGCTTTTCCAATGCGGTCTCTATGCTGTGAAGTGTAACACAAATGAAATATTCAGTGTGTATAGTTTTTGACTTTTATTACCTCTTTCATTCAGTAATCGCCAAACAATATGAACTGCAAATGGGAAATTGAGAAAGCAAGCAACAAGGAATCATCTATAAACTATCAACATTTGCGATCTGGCTGAATCAGATTTACAGGCCTACTGCAGATCATTACCAGTTTAGTGCGCAGTTTAAAAATAAACAACTTAAGCATTGCTGATCAATAAAGATTATGCCAGCTTTCTGCTTCACTAAATGGACTTTTAAAGAGAAGCAGGAAGATTTGAAAAAAACTATACAGAGTCTACAAAAAGATGTTTGATTCAATAGGAAATGAATTCTATGGGAAGATTAAAAATACAATGCTTGAGTTTGTTGTAGCAGAAGGTCTCACCATTTGATCACTTAAGGGCAAGTGTACTTTCACCTTTCAGTGAATGAGCTTCAAAGACGAAAGGTCATTCTTCACATTTTGCTGCAGGTCTATACACATACACCAGGGATGAGAAAATTGCCTTTGAAATGGAATATTGGAAATAAACAGAAATAGAATCATAGAATGGTTACAGCACAGGAGGCCATGTGGCCCATTGTCTCCGTGCCAGCTCTCTGTAATCAATAAAGTTACTGTTCATGAGTTTTGTTTATCCATATTTGAAATAGATTAAAACAATGACTTAAGGAGCACAGGTGTGGCTGATTAAAGTTACAAACTATTTAACGATTTCAGTCCAAGTCTATGAGGTGTTGGTATAATTAGGATAGTAAATCTACAATATAAAAAAAATGCTAGTCTTTCCACAGTCTCTGTTAACTTCAGGAGTTTTATTTGCCATGTTTCTCTTCTTCTCTCTCCTCCAAATTTACCCGTGCTTGGTGCCCTCTGGTACATCCCAAGTGGTTGCTCGTCATGTGCCTGCTGATGTACTGTTTGACTGCTGTGGTTGAAGGGTTATCATGCCAAGCCTGGCATATAAACACACGGACACATATGCTCTTTTCAGCAAGTGTCATTGCATCAAGATCAAGGGCAGGAATCCTGGCTGATTTTTCTCCTCCCTAGCCTCGAGGTGCTGTCAATCATTGCACTGCCCTGTATCCATCCCTGAGATTAGTTAACACCACAGAATGGGAACATAATCTTTGATCTTCTGGTCCAAGTGCATGTTGCTTCACCAAATGAGTCATCAGGGGAGTGAAGGAGGGGAATGTTTGAAGTGAAAGCCTGGAGCATACCTAACAAAAGTCAAAGGTAGACCCTGATTAATACAATTCAAAGTTCTTTATTCCTGTTTCGAATAAATTCAAGACACAGTGCATTCGATGAAAACTTGTTAAGTTTGCCATCAATTGTTTCACTGCAGCAGTATGGATTGATATTGGTTTTAGTGTAGAAAATGTCAGCCGCAGATGATAATTTTTATCAAACAATGCAGTCAAGCAATAATAAATATTAACATATGTGTTCTGAAAAACAGGTGTGGTTTGGTTTGAAAGAGACAGCAATGTGTTGAATAAAGGTTGATGCAATAGGAACATATGAATATGCTTCAGGTATTCCATTCCAGCATGAAACCTATTGGAACATTCGTGGGAGTAGGAAAAACTCCCTGAGCATTTTTCCAGCTGTGAACAATCACTTTATTTTTCCTACTGTTTAGATTTGTTCTTAAATTCAAGTGCGTTTACGGGGAATTAGTAGGTGCTGGCCTGATTAGAAAATATTTTACTATATCAGTATTGAAGAAATATTTACATTTTAAATAAGTTACCTTTTTTTCTTCATCATAATGTTTGAACTAAATGTTTTCAAATCTATGTCCTCATCCCTCCCTGTCTCTGTAACCACCTTCAGCCCTACAACCCTCGAAGATACCTGCACTCCTCCAATTCTGGCCTCTTGCACATCCCCAATTTTAATTGCTCTACCAATGGCGGCCGTGCCTTCAGCTGCCGAGGCCCAAGGTTTTGGAATTTTTTTATTTATTCATGAGATCGGATTGACGCTGGCAAGACCAGCATTTATCGCCCATCCCTAATTTTTCTTGCGCAGCAGGCTCAATGGGCCACATGTTCTACTCCTGGTCCTACTTCTTGTGTCCTTGTGTTCCATAAACCTCTCTGTCTCGCTTTCTTCCTTTAAGATACTCCTTAAAACCTATCTGTTTGACCAAGCTTGCTGTAATCACCAAGAACCCCATTCCAGAATTAAACCCACTATAACATTCAATTATAAATATTAGCCAATATGACAAAATGAAGGGTTTGTCAAAAGAACCAGTTTAAGGATTTTCATGGTATAACTTTGTATCCAAGCTTGGCTGATAAATGTGTATTTAAACCATACATTAGTGCACCATTTTATTGGTTAATTAAATCATTAATAATCTGAGTATTGCTGAAAATAGGGACGTGTTGTCAAAGCTTTTCATCTTGCACTCATCAGGACAATTGCAAGAATAACCAATGTAAGGGAAAACAACTTATACTTCATAAGAGAGTGCTGATTGGTTGGCAAGTGAACTCTGATTGGTAGAGGCATTGCCATGGCAAATGCACCAGTTTACGGTGACTGACAGTTAACTGCCAAGTTTTGTTTAAAATTTAAACTAGGCAGCTTGACTCTGATTGGTCAAAGCATTACCCTGAGGAATGAACCAGCTGTCACTCAGGGCTCGCAGTGTGGCGCATTTGCGGGTACTGGAAGCTACATATATTAATACACAGGGCCCTGTTCTTTGCAGACAGAAAGAATATGTACAAACATTGCGCCTGTTTCAGATGAACAAAATAAGTGACAACCATTTGCTGGTTCATTCCTCAGGGCAATGCCTTGACCAATCAGAGTCAAGTTGCCTGGTTTAATTTTAAACAAAGCTTGGCAGTTAAGTATCAGTCACTGTAAACTGGTGCATTTGCCATGGCAACGCCTCTACCAATCGGAGTTCACTTACCAACCAATCAGCACTCTCTTCTCGTGCAGTATTAGTTGTTGTTTTCCCTTACATTGATTATTCTTACGATTGTCCCGATGAGTGCAAGATGAAAAGCTTCGACAACATGTCTCATTTTCAGCAATACTCAAGTTCATTAATAATTTTTAAAGTTATCATAATCTAAAGGAGCACTCCAATATAAGGGGCAACCTTTGGACCAATTGGTCAAGTTGAGTAACTACTTAAAAAAATTTAGAAGCTAATTCTTTTTTAAAAAGCTTATTGATCCCCTGGATAGCTCAGCAGGTTTATCAGCTAGGCACCTGAGCCACACAGTGCAGTTACAGCCTTTCTCTGTATCGAGTTAACTGAACCCAGCCAAGGCAGTGGTGAAAACACACACGGACTCACATACTCCCAGATTTGGGCAGGGAGGAAAAGGGAGGGGCAGGAAAACATACAAAATGGGCAAGGTTGCTTTGATTGCTATGCACTGACCCCTACTGAAAGTGTATCTGTGAGGGCTTGCGGCAAGGACAGAATGTGGCTCAATCTCATCAAGAGTCATTTACGGCATAGAAGGAGGACATTCAGCCCATCGAGTTCCATGCCAGCTCTCTACGGAGCAATCCAGTCAGTCCCGATCCCTGCAATTTTATTTCCTTCATGTGCTCATCCAATATCCTTTTGAAATCATTGATTGTCTCCACTTCCACCACCCATGTGGGCAGCAAGTTTCAGGTCATTATTACCACTCCATGTGTAAGAAGGTTCTTCCTCACATTCCGCCTGTATCACTTGCTCCAAACCTTCAATCTGTATCTCCTGGTCCTTGTACCATCAGTTAATGGGGAACAGTTTGTCCTTGTCTAACTTATCTAAGCCTGTCATAATCCTGTACACCTCTATCAAATCTCCCCTCAATCTCCTTTGCTCCAGGGAGAACAACCCCAGCTTTTCCAACCTAACCTTGTAACTAAAATTCTCCTGTCCCTAGAACCATTCTAGTAAATCTCCTCTGCACCCTTTCAAGGACCCTCACATCTTTCTTAAAGTGTAGTGACTAGAACTGGACACAATACTCTAGTTGGGGCCTTACCAGAAATTTATAAAGGTTCAGCATAACTTTATTGTTTTTGTACTCAAAGTCTCTATTTATGAAGCCCAAGATCCGATATGCTTTGCTAACCACACTTTCAATGTCTCCTGCCATCTTCAAGGATTGGTGCACATGCACCCCCAAGTCCCTCTTTTCCTTTGCACTCTTTAGAACTGTGCCATTAAGTCTACATTGTTTCATTCTATCCCTTCTGCCAAAATGCATCACCTCACACCTATCAGTATTAATTTCCATCTGCTACTTGTCTGTCTATTCTGGTAGCCTATCTATGTCCTGTAACAGGCGGTTTATATCATCCTCACTGTTTGCAACTCTTCCAACTTTGGTATCATCGGTAAATTTTGAAATTCTACTCTGTATTCCAAGATCCAAGCCATTTATATATAGCAACAAAAACAGTGGTCCTAGCACTGACCCTTGGGGAACACCACTGTATACCATCCTCCAGTCTGAAAAATAACCATTTATTATGACTTGCTGTTATCCGTCTTTGAGCCAATTTTTTTTTATCCAATTGGACCCTGACCCTTCTATTACATGAGGCTCAATCTTGTTCACCAGGCTTTTATGTGCTATTTTGTCAAACACTTTCTTAAAGTCCATATAGACCACATCCACTGCATTCCCTTCATCAACCTGCTCTGTTACTTCATGAAAAAAATTCAATTAGTCAAGCGTAATCTGCCTTTTACAAATCCGTGCTGGCTATCCTTAATTAACTCAAACCTCTCTAAGAATCCTTTGATATTTTCCCTGATTATTGTTTCTAAAACCTTACCCACCACTGATGTTAAACTAACTGGCTTGTAGTTGCTAGGATTGTCCTTATACCTTCCTTGAATAAGGGTTTCACATCTGCCATTCTCCAATCCTATGGCACCTCCCCCGTATCTAGAGGATTGGAAGATTATTGCAAACCCTTCCGCTATCTCCACTCCCACTTCCTTTAATAACCTGGGATGCAAGCCATCCTAACAAGCTAACTTATCTACCCTGAGCATAGCCAGCCTTTCCAGTACCTCCCCCTCTCAATTTTTACCCTATCCATTGACTCGATTCTCTCCACTTCTACCAATATTTTGTCAGATTGCTCTTCCTTGGTAAACTCCGATACGAAGTACTCGTTAAGTATTCTAGTCTTGCCCTACACCCCAAAGTATATATTACCCTTTTTGTCCCTAACAGCACCCCCTCCACCTCTTACTACTCACTTACTATTTACATGCCAGAAGACGATTTTTGGGTTCCCTTTTATGTTGACTACCATTCGATTCTCATATTCTCTCTTTGCAGTCTTATTTTCCTCTTCACCTCCCCCTCTCTACTTATGTATTTGGTCTGGTTCTCACTTGAAGAATTCACCTGTGTCATGCAGGCCCCCACCTGCCAGGAATGAGGCACATTAATTTCGCCACATGGACATTAAATTTCAAATTGTTGCTGGGAAGAAGAGAAAGCCTGCGACAAGGGGTTTCCAGGCCCCTGGCTGGAAAGACATTTTTACATACTAACAGAGAGCGTTTGTAGCCAAAGGAGCGATCCCTTTCTCCAATACAATCCACAAACATAGTCAAACCAGTTAGTCACATGACTAGCTTGCTTGGTAGTCTGGGTTCTTTCTGAATTGTAGAGTTTGAACAAAGAGCCTGGCAGAAAGCGCTTTGCTCCTGGATTGAAAAGACTTTCTCTACTGTCCTGTCTTTTTCTCACGGAAATCCAAAAACTGACTGAAGACACATGAAACCCAAGAGAGAAAAGTCTCCTACAGTGAACAAGGTTTAAGAAGAATACTGGGCCCCAACAAAAAGCAAGATCTACCTACAAAAGGATCCTACAGTGAGCTTGAAGAACCGTAACAACTCTTCAGATATTGCCTCAAACTTTTCCACTTTATTCTTTCTTCTGCTCTTTTCTGTCTCTATTTGCATGTGTGTATCGCGTATGCATGCTAGTGTGGGGGTGTCGTGTATCTGAAGGCATCAACCGAACTTGAGTTTAAGTTTAAATAAATTTCACCTTTAAACCTAAGAAAGCCTATTTGTGCTCGTTTCTTTACCTTATAATTGGAAAGTGGTGAACAAGTATTCCTCAAGGGGGAGCTAAAAACACAGAGTGTTTAAAATTAAAACCCTGTTACAGTAAGATCAGTTGAAGGCTGAAAAGGAACCCTAGACCTCTTTCTCACCTGGTTGTAACAGCTGACATGCCTCATACACTCTTCTTTTGTTTCATCATCAACTCTATCTCCCTTGTCAACCAAAGAGCCCTGCTTTTGGTTCTCCTATCTTTCGCCCTTTGTTGGAATGTACCTGGCCTGTACCTGAAGCATCTCTTCCTCAAAGATATCCCATCGTTTCCTGCCAGTCTTTGGTTCCTATCCTGGTTAGATCCCTTCTCATTGTGTTGAAATTAGTCCTCTTCCAATCTAGACATTCCACCTTTTGTTCCTTGCTTTTCTGCATTATGAGTCTAAACCTTATGATGCCATGATCCCCCATAGGCACTTGGCCCATCTCATTTTCCAGCACCAGATCCAGCAACGGCCCCTTTCTATTTGGGCAAGAAAAACTGTTTAAGGGAGTTCTCCTGAACACAATCCAGAAATTCCTCCCCTTACTTTTCCTTTACTCTAACATTATCCCAAATGATATTTGGGTAATTAAAGTCCCTCAGTATCATCGCTCTATAGTTCTGGGCAGATTAAGGCAGAGGTAGATAGATTTTTGATAAGCAAGGGGGTGAAAGGTTATTGGGGGCAGGTGGAAATGTGGAGTAATCGGTTCAACCAAGAACTTATTGAATGGTGGAGCAGGCTTGAGGGGCCGAGTAGCCTACTCCTGCTCCTAATTTGTATGTTCGTATGCTCTTGCACATTTCTGTGATTCCTTTGCAGATTTGCTCCCCTCTCTCTCTCTATTTGGAGGCCTATAAAATACTCCTAGTAGTGTGATCACATCCTTTATACCCCTCAACTCTAACCAAATGAATTCTGTCCTAGCCCCAAGGACATCCCCTCTTTCCAACAATACAATGTCTTCCCTAACCAGTACTGCCACCCCACCTCCCTTTTTTCCTTGTCTATCATTTCTGAGCACTTTATATCCTTGTATATTAAGCTCCCAAGCCTCACCGTTTTTAAGCAATATTTCCGTTATTGCCACTAATCATATTCCCATACTGCTATTTGTGCTTGTAGCTGACCAACCTTATTCACTACCCTTTGTGAGTTTACATACATGAATTGTAATCCTGTCTTTGCATTCCTCATAGCCCTTCTCAGTCTGCTCCTATCTCACATGGAACTACTTCCTTCTCTAGTACTGTCAAACACACTCACATTATGCATCTTATTCTTCCTTTCTACTTATATATGCTGGTGCCCATCCCCCTACCAATTTAGTTTAAACCCTCCCCAACCACACTAGTGAACCTCCCTGTGAGGACATTGTTCCCAGTCCTTTTGAGGTGCAACCCGTCCCATTTGAATAGGTGCCTTCTGCCCCAGAAATCTGAAGCCCTCCCTCCTGCACCTTGCTTCAAGCCACGCATTGATTCTTCCTAATTTCCTATTTCTACTCTTGCTAGCACATGGCACCTGGAGTAATCCAGAGATTACTACCTTTGAGATCCTACTCTTTAACTTCAGTGATGCCTTTAGCTGATGAGAATGACCATCCCGGTATCAACTGTGGCTCAGTTGGTAGCGTTTATCTCTGAGTTAGAAGGAGGTGGGTCTGAATGCCACTCCAGAGACTTGAGCACACAATCTCGACCGAGATTCCAGTGTAGTACTGAGGGAGCACTGCACTGTCAGAGGTGGTGTTCTTGATGTCCTGGCTAATATTTATCGACCAACCAACATCATGGACACAGATGATCTGATTATCACATTGCTGTTTGTGGGACCTTCCTGTGCACAAATTGGCTGCTGTGTTACAAAAGTGAGTTCACTTCAGACAGTACATCATTGGCTGTAAAGCACTTCGCGATGACCTGAGATAATGAAAGGTGCTGTATAAATGAAAGTTTATTCTTTATCGCTATCATCCAGGTGAAGCCTTGGCCAAAGTATCAAAGGGTGACAGCTACCTTTCAAACTGTAGGTCAGCAAAAAAAATACCTTGAGAAGAAAAAAAGTATGACGGAAAACAGGCAAGATTTCTTGTGCAATTTTGTCTATTGGTTTCTTTTTTTGCTATTTACAGTATAAACACAATTAAAGTCAGAATTAGTAACTGATGCACAAAACTGCAGGGGATACATATTAAATTTAGCTTGGTATGCTGAAAGCATGAATGTAGGTCTATAACTTTCTGTCAAAACAAAATCAGAGGTTAATATAGTAATGTCTGTTGAGCATAGTTTTGTCATTTGGCAAATAGCTGGCTGGACAAAATGTTAATTTTCAGCAAGCAGAGTTTTGTTCAAAGTAGTTGGAGAAGCATCATCCCTGATCAATATCCTGTGATAGTTTGATCAACAGCTATGTCTAAATGGGAGACTTGAGTCAGCTTTGAGGGGAGACAGAGTGATAATTCTTTGTAATCTATTTATTGGACAATCTAGACCTGTTGGTTATGGGTTATATTTAGCAGCCTTCACCCAACTCAGCAGTCCATTTAAAGCAGAATGCTAATCAGATTCTGCACTGCAGTTTCATCTCACAAGGAGCAAGCAACTTCGTTTCAAGGATGATTTTATATTGAAGTTAAGCAACACCTCGATTTTTAAATTCTCAAATTTGTTTTCAAATCCCTCCATGGCCTCACCCCTCCTGATCGCTGTAATCTCCTCCAGCCCTGCAACCTTCAGCTATCTGCGCTCCTCTAATTCTGGCCACCTGCACATTTCCGATTTTAATTGCACCATCATTGGTGGCCACACCTTTAGCTGCCAAAGCCCAAAGCTTCTCCAAACCTCTCCACCTCCTTCCCTCTTTTAAGACACTCCTTAAAACCTAACTCTTTGACCAAGCTTTTGGTCATCTGCCCTAATATCTCAAGTGGCTCAGGGACAAATTTTGCTTTATAACACTATTGTGAAGTGCCTTATTGCATAACAGGCCCCAGATAAATACAAGTTGCTGTTGGTTGAATGTAAGTTGTCTTTGTTATTTAACATCAAGAACAGTAATGTTTGCTATAACTGGAACCCACCTTTTACTGAAATTTGAGCTGCACTTTGAAGTTCAGATCACATAGCAGCAAGATGCTATAAACAGGAAAGCAGAGTACAGTGGCATGAATTTTGTTTTCCCCATCAGGTGCATTTGTCTGTACCCAGGTACATTCTGGTTCACAGAAAACTTAAGGCCTTTGGAGTGGTGAGTGACATTGAAACCAAGGAGCATACATAGCGTAGAACTCCAAAAAATGTAAAAAGACTTTCTATCTTTGTTGCATTTTCAAGATTATGCTCTGAACAAGACTGTTTTGGTTAACTCCAAACCCCTCTCCACGCCTCACCAAACCAAAAAGCTGGAAGCCAGGTCTACACCATAAAAGTACCAAACTAATGATTCCACCTCCTCTAACATTCCCACTCCCTCTCTCAATAAAACATAAGTCTATAAGGTGTTTATCCTGAAGTATCCCAGCTACACTAAAAGCCATTTTTATTTATCCAAATGCTTGTTTATTGTTTGTTATAAAATTACTGGTGGATGCTAAATATATTGCAAAGGCAGATAGCTATCAGTTCTCGAAAGCTCCACTATATTAAACAGGATAGCACCTAGTAAATCACCTTGAATGAACTGGAGTTTACACTAGCACTGAAGGAAGCCTTGGGACAAAGATTTGGAGTAGCTTCCCATCACAAGACTTGGGTGTCATCTTATAAAAGTGCCATGAGGGACCTTGTCAAAGGCTTTACTGAAGTCCATATAGACAACATCCACTGCCCTTCCTTCATCAATCATCTTTGTCACTTCCTCAAAAAACTCAAATCAAGTTAGTGAGACACGACCTCCCCTTCTCAAAACTATGCTGCCTCTCGCTAATAAGTTCATTTGTTTCCAAATGGGAGTAAATCCTGTCCCGGAGAATCCTCTCTAATAATTTCCCTACCATGGACGCAAGGCTCACCGGTCTATAATTTCCTGGATTATCCTTGCTATCCTTCTTAAACAAAGGAACAACATTGGCTATTCTCCAGTCCTCTGGGACCTCACCTGCAGCCAATAAGGATACACAGATTTCTGTCAAGGCCCCAGCTATTTCTTCCCTTGCCTCCCTCAGTATTCTAGGGTAGATTCCATCAGGCCCTGGGGCCTTATCTACCTTAATGCTTTGCAAGACGCCCAACACCGCCTCCTTTTTGATAACATGACCCAGACTATCTGCACCCTTTCCTGAACTCATCATCCACCAAGTCCTTCTCTTTGGTGAATATTGATACAAAGCACTCATTTAGTACCTCGCCCATTTCCACTGGCACCACACAGAGATTCCCTCCTCTGTCCTTGAGTGGGCTAACCCTTTCCCTGGTTACCCTCTTGCTCTTTATATGCGTATAAAAAGCCATAGGATTCTCCTCAATCCTGTTTGCCAATGACTTTTCATGACCCCTTTTAGCCCTCCTGACTCCTTGCTTAAGTTCCTTCCTACTGTCTTTACATTCCTCAAGGGCTTCATCTGTTCCCAGCCTTCCAGCCCTTACGAATGCTTCCTTTTTCTTTCTGACTAGGCTCACAATATCCCTCGCTATCCAAGGTTCCCGAAACTTGCCAAACTTATCCTTCTTCCTCACAGGAACATGCTGGTCCTGGATTCTAAACAACTGACGTTTGAAAGACTCCCACATGTCAGATGTTGATTTACTCTCAAACAGCCTCCCCCAATCTAAATTCTTCAGTTCCTGCCTAATATTGTTATAATTAGCCTTCCCCCAATTTAGCACCTTCACCCGAGGACTACTCTTATCCTTATCCACAAGTACCTTAAAACTTACGGAATTATGGTCACCGTTCCCAAAATGCTCCCCGACTGAAACTTCGACCACCTGGCCGGGCTCATTCCCCAATACCAGACCCAGTACGGCCCCATCCCTAATTGGACTATCTACATATTGTTTCAAGAAGCCCTCCTGGATGCTCCTTACAAATTCTGCCCCATCCAAGCCCGTAGCACTAAGTGAATCCCAGTCAATATAGGGGAGGTTAAAATCACCCACCACTACAACCCTGTTACCTTTACATCTTTCCAAAATCTGTCTACATGTCTGCTCCTCTATCTCCTGCTGGCTGTTGGGAGGCCTGTAGTAAACCCCCAACTTCATGACTGCACCCTTCCTATTCCTGAGCTCCACCTATATTGCCTCGCTGCATGACCCCTCCGAGGTGTCCTCCCGCAGTACAGATGTGATATTCTCCTTAACCAGTAATGCAACTCCCCCACCCCTTTTACATCCCCCTCTATCCCGCCTGAAGCTTCTAAATCCTGGAACATTTAGCTGCCAATCCTGTTCTTCCCTCAACCAAGTTTCTGTAATAGCAACACCATAGTTCCAAGGGCGGCATAGTGGTGCAGTGGTTAGCACCGTAGCCTCACAGCTCCAGGGACCCAGGTTCGATTCTGGGTACTGCCTGTGTGGAGTTTGCAAGTTCTCCCTGTGACCACGTGGGTTTTCGCAGGGTGCTCCAGTTTCCTCCCAAAGACTTGCGGGTGATAGGTAAATTGGCTGTTGTAAATTGCCCCTAGTGTAGGTAGGTGGTAGGGAATATGGGATTATTTTAGGGTTAGTATAAATGGGTGGTTGTCAGTCGGCACAGACTTGGTGGGCCGAAGAGCCTGTTTCAGTGCTGTACCTCTAAATAAATACTAATCCAAGCTCTAAGTTCATCTGCCTTACCTGTTATACTTCTCGCATTGAAACAAATGCACTTCAGACCACCAGTCCCGCTGTGCTCAGCAACATCTCCCTGTCTGCTCTTCCTCTTAGTCCTACTGGCCTTATTTACTATGTCCTCCTCATTTACTTCACTAGCTGTCCTACTGCTCTGGTTCCCACCCCCCTGCCACACTACTTTAAACCCTCCCGAGCGACGCTAGCAAACCTCGCAGCCAGGATATTTGTGCCCCTCCAGTTTCGATGCAACCCGTCCTTCTTGTGCAGGTCCCACCTGTCCCTGAAGAGATCCCAATGATCCAGATATCTGAAATCCTCCCTCCTACACCAGCTGTTCAGCCATGTGTTTAGCTGCACTATCTTCCGTCATTTATTCCCCTTCCTTCCTCACTACTCTATTAGCAAGCTTCCAGCAATGGGACAGGGAATACTTTACCCACTTGAACTAAAAAGACTGCAAAGATTTCAAGTGATAATCCAATTCAGGGAGAGCACCAGAAGCGGGAGCGCTCCTGCTCTTCAAAGTGCTACATTTCTACTATGTGGTTCACTAGTTCAGGTTGCGATTTTCTAACTGCCACTGAAATCACTTGGTTGAACGGTCCATAAAAAAAGTATCCAAAGTGTAGATTTCATCTTCCTAAATAGGTCAGACAACCTGGGGGACTACAGCATATTGGTATAAAAGGCTTAAATCCTAGAGTATTAAAGGAAAGCATGAAATCCCCTTGGTGATGTGCAAATAAGCAGCTGTATGGCAAGAAATTACTCAGACATGAAAAGTCAGGATCCCTCCACATATTATGGGTGGACTGTTCCCTCGATGAAGCAAATGTTAAAAATAAGCCCATACAAATTCCAGGCCCTCAATAATTAAGCAGGGACCTGGGGCGGGGGAAAAGAGAGAGAAAAAAAAAAGAGGTAAATTGATCGAGTATAGCCACTACTAAAGACTTCTTTCCAAACATAAGACGACTGATATAAATGATGACAGAGAACTTGCAAGGGGGAAGAACAAATGCAAAAATCAAAGATTTGCTAAACCAGTTACAAGAAAGGGAGGCCTTGGATGAGATTGCACAGTTGTTGTCACATTTTCCAAAGTACGTAGTTCAGACAAGGAGTTAGATCCTGCTACTTCCATGCACTGTATCGGGTATATACAAGAAACATCAATAAGAACAACTCTTTTTAGGTGGAGATCTTATTACTGATCAGGTTTAAGTCATGTCACGACAAACACTTACCAGGTATCTATGACACCTCATAAAACAAGCTCTTTTATAAACCTTGAAGAGAATATATTAATGTTTGATATCAGGACTTTAAGAGTAGACTTTCTTTTTCACATTATTGCGAGCCACATGAATTTTGGTCATGTAGGTAAATGGAGCATAAAGCTTTGTTGATATTTCCTCAGTTAAATCTCTTCAGCAAAATTGTAGTCATAGCCTACAGAAAAAATGTAGCATTGCAAGAGCAACACTGATAAGCAACTTCCATTAACATTCAAAACACAATGCTTCAGAAATAACTTTTATTATTCCAAATATAACAATGTCATCTTTCTAACCCACTTGTACCAAAGCAGAACAGAAACACCAGTAAGTGCACAAGACATCAGGCTATACATATCCTTAAAAGGTTTCCTGTGTAGCCTTCACAGAAGTGCAACACCTTAATGCATCATATCCATTGCAGTAAATAGCAGGCACCATTTATTGAGTACAACCAACAAAAGCCATCTACATTCAATAGAAAATTTTATAATGGATTCAAGGAAGGAAATTGTGCAGAACATCTACATTTGTTTCAAAGAAAAACAATATTTTCAATTGTAAAATGGTATTGCGGTGTGACTAAATGGACTAGCCAATTCCTGATTATTATATTGATAGTTAAGATAATAAACCTATTTAATATTAACAGTTCAGTGAATTGCAAAATATAACATGATCTATATTGATCAATTTGTGTCACCACATTCATTGGTATGACATGGGAGTTTTCCAGATATTAGCAGAGACTGCATTCAACTTGGCAACTGCAAAAACAATTGTACTATGCAATTTATAAATGTTCCAACTTTTCACTGAGAAATTCTTCCACACTATCTGTGTTCCATTTGAGAATGCTCAGCTCTTCTGCAATGTTCCCTTTGTCGTCCAACAGCTTTAGCACAGGGTCAGAGCCACGCACATACTAGGAAGGCAAAAAAAAAAAAGAGAATATATAACAAGTTAGTCACTGTAAATAACAGCTATAAACAGGCCTACACAAAATGCTTTTTTTTTTCTATTATTCAGAATTAATTGAAGTTGGATAAGTAGCCACTGCACAAATGTATACTTGTATTGATTTTTCGACTGCTGCTTCTACAAGGACACGATACAGATAAATGGCTTACAAACATTTTCTCCCAGGCTATTCCCGACAATTAAAAGAAAAAAAGATATTTGATAAAAATGGTATTGGTCTCTAAATTTACTGATTGCTGAAGTGAGAAGCTAGCATGCTAATGAAGCAATTTTACATCTGCACTGCTACTCAACATCCATTTCTCCATGACAGCTCTGGCCAAGTGCTTTTTACTGCAAGAATTAGTGTTATCTTGCTGTACCAGCTCCTTCAATTCACTACCAAGACAATTTATGTGCTTTCTGCTCCTCCCCTCATTCCCTGCCAAACTGGTAGTAGGTCGTATTCCTAAAGTTACAATTACTGAAGCAATTCCTCATTCAGGGAAAAAAAATCCTGAATTTTAAATCACGGCTTACCAGTAAATGCCACGCAATTTATGATTAAATACCAACGGAATTGCGCCATGTAGATCAAGTTAACTTTTTTTTTAAAATCAAGTAGACATTTTATCTTTGAAAACACAAGGCATTTAGGAGCATTGAAATTACATGAAAAACCCTATAACTAAACGTGCATATTACGGGACTCCTGTGAAGAAGGTGAAGCAGCCTGTTTATAGAGCCTCAAGCACAATTTTCCCCCTTTCCATTTGCAGAAGGCGCTGGTACTCTGGCCACCTTTTATTCAAGCGCGCAGCCACTTTAAAAGTCAGAAAAATAACTTGGGGAGTCAGGATAGCCAAATTCTCCATACAAAATGAGGAGGAACATGTTAACTCCACCTCTGCAACATTGCTAGGACAGGATGGATAAACCTGAGGCACTGAATGTGTGCAAATGGCTGCTAATTTATACCAATGTCACTGAACTTCAGAAAACCATAATGGTGTATGAAGTTTGAAATAGAGGAGTGGTAAGATTCCAAACATCTCAAAAAATTTCTAAAACAACAGTGTAAGAATCAGCATGGAAGGAAGCTTTACAATTTTCCTTATGTGAGATTTTCACTGAAAATCACATCACCAAAGCTATAAAACTGGTTAGGACCCATTGTTCCATTCAGCTTATACTATACCATTTCCATGGCACCTTTCCACCACACAAGCACAGGAATTGCAAGACCTGCCCTTTTATCTCCTCTATTCTCACCACCCAAGGCCCCAAACACTCTGTCCAGGTGAAACAGCGATTTAGGTGTACTTCTTTCAATTTAGTATACTGTATTCGCTGCTCACAACATGGTCTGCTCTACATAGGGAAAACCAAAACACAGACTGGGTGACCACTTTGCAGAACACCTCCGTTCAGTTTGTAAGCATGACCACAAGCTATTGGTCGCTTATCATTTTAATTCTCCACCTTGCTCTCATGCTGACCTCTCTGTCCTCGGCCTCCTGCAGTGTTCCAATGAAGCTCAATGTAAGCTTGATGAACAGCACCTCATCTTTCGATTAGGCACTTTACAGCCTTCCGGACTCATTGAGTTTAACAATTTAAAACTGAAATCTCTGCTCCCATTTCGTTTCCTTTTCTTTGCATGTTTTGGTCTTATGCTTGTGTTTGCTTTCATCGTTCTGCCATTCACACCTGCTCGAGGCACATCTTTTCTTTGTTGCTTTTCGTACCCCATTACCAACCCCTTTCCCTCTACACGACTAACTTCTTTGTCATTTAATCTCTGCTGCCTTCCACCCGATCACAAACCTCCCCTTTTGTTTATTTTCCCCAACATCCCCCTTTCATCTTTATTTATTTATTTTTAAGAGATGCAGCGCTGAAACAGGCCCTTCGGCCCACCGAGTCTGTGCTGACCAACAACCACTCATTTATACTAACCCTACAGTAATCCCATATTCCCTACCACCTACCTACACTAGGGGCAATTTACAATGGCCAATTTACCTATCACCTGCAAGTCTTTGGCTGTGGGAGGAAACCCGGCGAAAACCCACTCGGTCACAGGGAGAACTTGCAAACTCCGCACAGGCAGTACCCAGAATCAAACCTGGGTCCCTGGAGCTGTGAGGCTGTGGTGCGAACCACTGCGCCACTGTGCCGCCCCTGTTCTTTCATAGAATGTGGGCATCGCTGGCAAGGCCAGCATTTGTTGCCCATCCCTAATTGCCCTCGAGAAGGTAGTGGTGAGCTGCCTTCTTGAACTGCTGCAGTCCATCTGGTGTCGGTACACCTACAGTGCTAGTAGGGAGGGAGTTCCAGGTTTTTGAACCTGCAACAGTGTAGGAACAGCGATGTAGGTCCAAGTCAGGAGAGGAACTTGCAGATGGTGGTGTTCCCATCTGTTTGCTGTCCTTGTCCCAGTGAACTAAAACGATAATTCTGTTTCTCTCTCCACAGATGCTGCCAGACACACTGAAGTTTTCCAACATTTCTGGCCTTTCTCCCCCCTCCCCCAAGATTTCCAGCATCCTCAGTATTTTACTTTCTTTTCAAGATTGGCTCAAGTTAGTCTTAGCTTTCATTGCCTGAAATTAGCGCCAGTGTTTAGGATAGAATTGTACAGCAGGGAGTTCATAAAAAGTCTTATCTAAACATATAAATAATAAAATCGGTAGTTAAAGGAAGGGTAGAGTTGATTCTGGTCGAAATAGATGATCTTGTGGAGGCATGGTTGAGGTACTAAGAGAGTACTTTGCATCTGTCTTCATTAAAGAGGAGGTTGCAAATCTACCAGGAAAGGTGGAGGTTGTAGCGATATTGGATAGGATAAAAAGATAAAAGAGCATGTACTTAAAAGGATGGCACTTTTCCCAAGTAGAAAGGTCACCCTGTTTAAATAGGATGCATCTGACTGAGGAAAGCATGGGTGGAAATCACAGAGGTTCTGGCCACATTCTGCCAATCCTCCTTAGATATGGGGAAGTTGCCAGAGGTCTGGAGGATTGCAAATGTTACACCCCCATTCAAAAAAGGGAGAGGGATAATCCCAGCAAATACAGTCAGCTAGCCTAATGCCAGCAGTGGGGAGACTTTGACACACAATAATCTGGGACAAAATTAGTTGGCACTCAAAGTGAACAAATATTTTGTGTCTGTCTTCACACAAGTTCCATACCAGAAATAAGCAGTAACCCAAGGGCTAAAAAGAGTGAGGAAATTAAGGATATTGATATCAGTCGAGAAAAAGTATTGGAGAAATTTGGACTAAAATCTGACAAGTCCCCGGGTCCAGATGGCCGACATCCTAGGGCTCTAAAAGACATAGCTGCAGAGATAGTGAATGCATTGGCTATGATTTTCCAGAATTCCTTAGATTCAGGAATGGTGCTACCAGATTGGAAGTTGGCAAATGTTACACCACTTTTCAAGAAAGGACATAGAGAGAAAATAGAGAACTACAGGCCAGTTAGCCTAACAGAAGTCATTGGGAAGATGCTGGAAACTATTATTAATGAAGTCTGAACAATGCAGTTGGAGAAGCATACTATGATTAGAACAAGTCAGCATGATTTTACTAAATGGAGATCCTGTTTGACAAATATATTGAGGATGTAACTAGTAGGGTAGATAAAGGGGAACCAGTAGATGTAGTATACCTGGATTTTCAAAAGGCATTCAATAAAGGTGCCACATAAAAGATTAATAGGCAAGATTCTTTTCCAAATTCATTTGAGAGATGTGGGCATTGCTGGCTAGGCCAGCATTTATTGTCCATCCCCAATTGCCTTTGATAAGGTGGTGATAAGCTGCCTTCTTGAACCACTGCATTCCATGTGGGGTAGGTACACCCACAGTGCTGTTAGAAAGGGAGTTTCAGCATTTTGACCCAGTGATAGTGAAGGAATGGCGATATAGTTCCAAGTCAGGATGGTGTGTGGCTTGGAGGGGAACTTGCAAGTGATGGTGTTCCCACACATCTGCTCCCCTTATCCTTCTGGTGGTAGAGGTCACTGGTTTGCAAGGTGCTGTCAAAGGAGCCTTGGTGCATTGCATCCTGCAGATGGTACACACTGCTGCCACTGCGCGTCGGTGGCGAAGAAAGTGAATGTTGAAGATGGTGGATGGGGTGCCAATCAAGCAGGCTGCTTTGTCCTGGATGGTGTCGAGCTTCTTGTGTTGTTGGAGCTGCACCCATCCAGGCAAGTGGAGAGTATTCCATCACACTCCTGACTTGTGCCTTGTCGATGGTGGACAGGCTTTGGGGAGTCAGCTGGTGAGTTACTCGCCTCAGGATTCCTAGCCTCTGACCTGCTCTTGTAACCACGTATTTATATTGCTACTCCAGTTCAGTTTCTGGTCAATTGGTAACCCCCAGGATGTTGATAGTAGGGGATTCAGCGATGGCAATGTCACTGAATGTCAAGGGGGAGATGGTTAGATTCTCTCTTGTTTGAAATAGTCATTGCCTGGCAGTAATGTGGTGCGAATGTTACTTGCCACTTATCAGCCCAAGCCTGGATATTGTCCAGGTCTTGCTGCATTTCTACATGGGCTGCTTCAGTATCTGAGGAGTCACAAATGGTGCTGAATATTGTGCAATCAGTGAACATCCTCACTTCTGACCTCATGATTAAAGGATGGTCATTGATGAAGCAGCTGAAAATGGTTCGGCCTAGGACACTACCCTGAGGCATCCTGCAGTGATGTCCCGGAGCTGTGATAATTGCCCTCCAACAACCACAACCATCTTCCTTTGCACTAGGTACAACTCCAACCAGCGGAGTGTTTTCCCCGATTCCCATTGACTCCAGTTTTGCTACGGCTCCTTGATGCCATACCTGGTCAAATGCTGCCTTGATGTCAAGGGCAGTCACTCTCACCTCGCCTCTTGAATTCAGCTCTTTTGTGCATGTTTGAACCAAGGCTGCAATGAGGTCAGGAGCTGACTGGTCCTGACAGAACCCAAACTGAACATCACTGAGCAGATTATTGCTAAGCAAATGCCACTTTATAGCACTGTCTATGACACCTTCCATCGCTTTACTGATGATTGAGAGGAGAGTGATGGGGCGGTAATTGGCCGGGTTGGATTCGTCCTGCTTTCTGTGTACAGGACATACCTGGGCAATTTTCTACACTGACAGGTAGATGCCAGTGTTGTAGCAGTGCTAGAACAGCTTGGCTAGGGGCACAGCAGGTTCTGGAGCATAGGGCACAAGTCTTCAGTACTATTGCCGGAATGTCGTCAGGGCCCATAGCCTTTGCAGTACCCAGTGCCTTCAGTCATTTCTTGATATCACGTGGAGTGAATCGAATTGGCTGAAGACTGGCATCTGTGACGCGGGGGGCTTCAGGAGGAGGCCGAGATGGATCATCCACTTGGCACTTCTGGCTGACAATTGTTGCAAATGCTTCACAGAATCATAGAAAGTTTAAGGCACAAAAAGAGGCCACTTGGCCCATCGTGTCTGTGCCGGCCAAAAAACGATCCGACCTACCAGCATTTGGTCCATAGTCCTGCAGATTATGGAGTTTGAGGTGCATATCAAGACTTCTTTTGAATGAGTTGAGGGTCTCTGCCTCAACTACCCATTCAGGCAGTGAGTTCCAAACCCTCAATCACCCACTGAGTGAAAAAGCTTTTCCTCATCTCCCCTCTAATTTTTCTACCAATCACTAAATCTATGCCCCCTCATCACTGACTGCTCGAAGGTGAATAGACCCTTCACCTCCACTCTATCCAAGCCCCTCAAAATTTTGTACATTTCAATCAGATCTCCCCTCAGCCTTCTACGTTCCAAAGTGAACAACCCCAGCCTATCCAATCTTTCCTCATAGCTGCATTTTTCCAGTCCTGGCAACATCCTTGTAAATCTCCTCTGTACCCTCTCTGGTGCAATTACATCCTTTCTGTAATGAGGTGAGCAGAACAGCACACAGTACTCAAGTTGTGGCCTAACCAATGAGTTATACAGGTCCAGCATTACCTCCCTGCTCTAATATTCTATACCTCAGCTAATAAAGGAAAGGATTCCATATGCCTTCTTAACCATCTTATCGACTTGTCCTGCTACCTTCAGGGATCTGTGGACATTCACTCCAAGGTCTCTCACTTCCTCTACACTTCTCAATATTTTCCCATTAATCGTGTATTCTTTTGACTTGTTTGATCTCCCCAAATGCATCATCTCACACCAAGTTGAATTCCATTTGCCACTTTTCTGCCCATCTGACCAGACCATCAACATCTCCCTGCAGCCTACAGCTACCCTCCTCTCTATCTACCACAATCTTTGAGCTGTCTGCAAACTTCTTGATCACGCCCCCTACATTTACGTCCAATTTGTTAATATATACCACAAAAAGCAGGGGATCCAGTACTGAGTTCTGCGGAACGCCACTGGAAACAGCCGTCAACAATTACTCTTTGTTCCTGCCACTAAGCCAATTTTGTATCCACCTTGCTGCATTTCCCTGGATCCCATGGGATTTTATTTATTTTTTAAACCAGTCTGCCATGTGGGACCTCGTCGAAAGCCTTGCTAAAATTCATGTAGACCACAGCAACTGCACTACCCTCATCTACCTTCCTTGTTACTTCTTGAAAAAATTTGATCAAGTTGGTCAAACAAGATCACCCCTTAACAAATCCATGCTGACTATCCTTGATTAACCTGTGCCTTTCTAAGTGACAGTTTATCCTGTCTCTCAGAATAGATTCCAATAATTTGCCCACTACGGACGTTAGACTCATTGGCCTGTAATTATTCGGTCTATCCTTCACTCCCTTTTTAAACAGAGGTACAACATGAGCAGTTCTCCAATCCTCCGGCACCACACCTGTATCCAGTAAGGACTGGAATAAAAATGGTCAGACCTTCCACTATTTCCTCTCTTGCTTCTTTTAACAGCTGAGGATACATTTCATCTGGCCCTGGTGATTTATCAACTTTCAAGGATCCTAACCCCATTAGCACTTCCCCTCTCCCTATGTGGATCACATCCAATATTTCACACTCTGCCTCCATAACTACAATATCTGCATCGTCCCCCTCTTTTGCGAAGATAGACGCAAAGTATTCGTTAAGAACCATACCAATATCTTCCGCCCCTACACATAGGTTACCTTGTTGGTCTTTTATGGGCCCTACTCTCTCCTTAGTCATCCTCTTACTCTTAAATGTATTTTTAAAAAAAAATTTCATTCATGGGATGTGGGCCACACTGGCCAGGCCAGCATTTATTGCCCATCCCCAATTGCCCTCGAGAAGGTGGTGGTGAGCTGCCTTCTTGAACCGCTGCAGTCTATTTGGGGTAGGTATACCCACAGTGCTGTTAGGAAGGGAGTTCCAGGATTTTGACCCAGCGACAGTGAAGGAACGGCGATATAGTTCCAAGTCAGGATGGTGTGTGACTTGCAAGTGGTGGTGTTCACATGTATTTGCTGCCCTTGTCCTTCTAGTTGGTAGAGGTCGCGGGTTTGGAAGGTGCTGTCGAAGGAGCCTTGGTGCATTGCTGCAGTGCATTTTGTAGATGGTACACACTGCTGCCACTGTGCGTCGGTGGTGGAGGGAGTCAATGTTTGTAGATGGGGTGCCAATCAAGCGGGCTGCTTTAACCTGGATGGTGTCGAGCTTCTGGAGTGTTGTTGGAGCTGCACCCATCCAGGTAAGTGGAGAGTATTCCATCACACTCCTGACTTGTGCCTTGTAGATGGTGGACAGGCTTTGGGGAGTCAGGTGGTGAGTTACTCGCCTCAGGATTCCTAGCCTCTGACCTGCTCTTGTAGCCACGGTATTTATACGGCTACTCCAGTTCAGTTTCTGGTCAATGGTAACCCCTAGGATGTTGATAGTGGGGGATTCAGCGATGATAATGCTGTTGAATGTCAAGGGGAGATGGTTAGATTGCTGCATTTCTACACGGACTGCTTCAGTATCTGAGGAGTCACGAATGGTGCTGAACATTGTGCAATCATCCACGAACATCCCCACTTCTGACCTTATGATTGAAGGAAGGTCATTATTGAAGCAGCTGAAGATGGTTGGGCCTAGGACACTACCCTGAGGGTCTCCTGCAGTGATGTCCTGGAGCTCAGATGATTGACCTCCAACAACCACAACCATCTTGCTTTGCGCTAGGTATGACTCCAGCCAGCAGAGGGTTTTCCCCGATTACCATTGACCTCAGTTTTGCTAGGGTTCCTTGATGCCATACTCGGTCAAACGCTGCCTTGATGTCAAGGGCAGTCACTCTCACCTCACCTCGAGTTCAGCCCTTTTGTCCATGTTTGAACCAAGGCTGTAATGAGGTCAGGAGCTGAGTGGCCCTGGTGGAACCCAAACTCAGCGTCACTGAGCAGGTTATTGCTAAGCAAGTGCTGTTGAGACACCTTCCATCACTTTACTGATGATTGAGAGTAGGCTGGTGGGACGGTAATTGGCCGGGTTGGATTTGTCCTGCTTTTTGTGTACAGGACCTACCTGGGCAACTTTCCACATTGCAGGTTAGATGCCAGTGTTGTAGCTGTACTGGAACAGCTTGGCTAGGGGCGCAGCAAGTTCTGGAGCACAGGTCTTCAGTACTATTGCCGGAATATTGTCAGGGCCCATAGCTTTTGCAGTGTCCAGAGCCTTCAGTCGTTTCTTGATATCACACGGAGTGATTCGAATTGGCTGAAGTCTGGCATCTGTGATGCTGGGGACTTCAGGAGGAGGCCGAGACGGATCATCAACTCGGTACTTCTGGCTGAAGATTATTGCAAATGCTTCAGCCTTATCTTTCGCACTGATGTGCTGGGCTCCCCCATCATTGAGGATGGGGATATTTGTGGAGCCACCTCCTCCAGTTAGTTGTTTAATTGTCCACCACCATTCACAGCTGGTTGTGGCAGGACTGCAGAGTTTAAATCTGATCCGTTGGTTATGGGATCGCTTAGCGCTGTCTATCGCATGCTGCTTACGCAGTTTGGCATGCAGATAGTCCTGTGTTGTAGCTTCACCAAGTTGACACCTCATTTTGAGGTATGCCTGGTACTGCTCCTGGCATGCCCTCCTGCACTCTGCATTGAACTAGGGTTGGCCTCCTGGCTTGACGGTAATGGTAGAATGGGGGATATACCGGGCCATGAGGTTACAGACTGCGATTGAGTACAATTCTGCTGCTGCTGATGGCCCACAGTGCCTCATGGATGCCCAGTTTTGCATTGCTAGATCTGTTCAAAATCTATCCCATTTAGCATGGTGGTAGTGCCACACAACATGCTGGATGGTATCCTCAATGTGAAGGCGGGACTTCGTCTCCACAATGACTGTGCGGTGGTCACTCCTACCAATACAGTCATGGACAGAAGCATCTGCAGCAGGCAGATTGGTGAGGACGAGGCCAAGTATGTGTTGGCTCCCCCACCACCTGCCGCAGACCCAGTCTAGCAGCTACGTCCTTTCGGACTCGGCCAGCTCGGTCAGTAGTGGTGCTACCGAGCCACTCTTGGTGATGGACATTGAAGTCTCCCATCCAGAGTACATTTTGTGCCCTTGCCACCCTCAGTGCTTCCTCCAAGTACTGTTCAACATGGTGGAGTACTGAGTCATCAGCTGAGGGAGGGCAGTAGGTGGTAATCAGTAGGTGGTTACCTTGCCCATGTTTGACCTGATGCCATGAGACTTCATGGGGTCCGGAGTCGATGTTGACTCCCAGGGAAACTCCCTCCCTACTGTATACCACTGTGCCACCACCTCTGCTGGGTCTGGCCTGCCAGTGGGACAGGACATACTCAGGGATAGTGATTGCAGTGTCTGGGACATTGTCCGTAAGGTATGATTCCGTGAGTATTACTATGTCAGGCTGTTTCTTGACTAGTCTGTGGGATAGCTCTCCCAACTTTGGCACAAGCCCCCAGATGTTAGTAAGGAGGACTTTACAGGGTCGACAGGGCTGGGTTTGCCATTGTCGTTTCCCGTGCCTAGGTCTATGTCGGGTGGTCTGTCTGGTTTCATTCCTTTTTATTAACTTCTTAGCGGTTAGGTACAACTGAGTGGCTTGCTAGGCCATTTCAGAGGGCATGTAAGAGTTAACCACATTGCTGTGGGTCTGGAGTCACATGTAGGCCAGACCAGGTAAGGACAGCAGATTTCCTTCCCTAAAGGACATTAGTGAACCAGATGGGTTTTTACAACAATCGACAATGGTTTCATGGCCATCATTAGACTAGCTTTAAATTCCAGATTTATTAATTAAATTCAAATTCCACCTTCTGCTGTGGTGGGATTCGAACCCATGTCCCCAGAGAAATACCCTGGGTCTCTGGTCCAGTGATAATACCACTACACCACCGCCTACCCCTATTGATAAAACATGTTTGGGTTCACCCTGATTTTGCTTGCCAATATTCTTTCATGCCCTCTCTTTGCTTTCCTAATTTCCTTTTGATTTTACCCCTCCACTTTCTGTAGTCCTCGCGGCTTTCTGTAGTATTGAGCTCTCGGTGTCGGAGATAAGCTTTCCTTTTCTGCCTTATCTTACCCTGTAGGCTCCTCGACATCCATGGGGCTCTAGATTTAGCCGTCTCACCCTTTCTCTTTGTGGGAATATGTTTACTCTGAACCCTTTGAGTCTCCCCTTTGAATGCCTCCCACTGTTCTACCTTCAAGTAGCTGTTTCCAGTCCACTTTCGCTAAGTCACTCCTCAGTTTAGTAAAATTGGCCTTACCCCAACTGAGAACTCTAACTCCTGGTCCATCTCTGTCCTTCTCCATAATTATGTTAAAACTGACTGAATTATGATCGCTACCACCAAAATGCTCTCCACTGCCACCCCTTCCACCTGCCCATCTTCATTTCCTAAAACTAAGTCTAAAACTGTGCCCTCTCTTGTTGGACTTGCTACATACTGGGCAAAAACGTTTTCCTGAATGCACCTCAAGAATTCTGCTCTCTCAATTCCTTTCACACTAAAACTATTCCAGTTAATATTGGGGTAGTTAAAATCTGCTATTACTGCCCTATTGTTCTTGCACTTCTCAGAGATTTGCCTACATATCTGCTCTTCTATCTCCCTCTGACTGTTTGGGAGTTTACAGTACACTCCCAGCAGTGTGATTGCCCCATCATTGAGGGTGGGGATATTTGTGGAGCCTTCTCCTCCTGTTAGTTGTTTAATTGTCCACCACCATTGACAACAAGATGTGGCAGGACTGCAGAGCTTAGGTCTGATCCGTTGGTTGTGGGATCGCTCAGCTGTCTATCGCATGCTGCTCACCTTGTTTTGCACGCAAGTAGTCGTGAGTTATAGCTTCACCAGGTTGACAACTCATTTTGAGGTATACCTGGTGCTGCTCCTGGCATGCCCTCCCGCACTCTTGGTTGATAAGGGCTCATGGCGTTAGGGGTAATATTAGCATGGATAGAGGATTGGTTAACAGACAGGAAGCAGGGAGTGGGCATAAATGGGGCATTTTCAAGTTGGCAGGCAGTGAATAATGGGGTGCCGCAAGGATCAGTGCTGGGACCTCAGCTATTTACATTATATTAACGACTTGGATGAAGAGACAGAGTAATGTATCTAAGTTTGATGATACAAAGCTTGGTGGAAAGGTAAGCTGAAAGGAGGACGTAGAGAGGCTGCAAAGAGGTATAGACAAGTTAAGTGAATGGGCAACAAGATGGTAAATGGAGTATAATGTAGGGAAGCGTGAAGTTGTTCACTTTGGTCGTAAAAATAGAAAAGCAGAATTGTTTTTTTATAAAAGGTGTGAAGCTGCTAAGTGTTGATGCTCAGAGACTTGAGGGTACTCGTACAGGGAACGCACAAAGTTAACATGCAGGTGCAGCAGGCTATTAGGAAGGCAAATGGCACGTTGGCCTTTATTACAAGGGTATTGGAGTACAGGAATAAAGAAGTCTTACTAAAATTGTTCAGCGCTTTGGTGAGACCGTACCTGGAATACTATGTGCAGTTTTGGTCTCCACATTTAAGAAAGGATATACTTGCACTGGAGGCAATGCAGTGAAGATTTACTAAATCGGTCCCTGGATGAGGGGGTTGTCTTATGATGAGAGGCTGAGTAAATTGGGCCTATATTCTCTGGAGTTTACAAGAATGAGAGGTGATCTAATGGAGACATACAAGATTCTGAAAGGGCTTGATAGGGTAGAAGCTGAGATATTGTTCCTGCTGGTTAGGGAATCTAGAACATGGGGACACAGTCTCAGGATAAGGGGACAATCATTCAGGATGAGATGAGGAGAAATTACTAAACTCAAAGGGTGGTGAATCTTTGGAATTCTCTACCGCAGAGGGTTGTGGATGCTCCATCATTGATTACATTTAAGGCTGGGATAGACAGATTTTTGGTCTTGCAGGGAATCAAGGGATATGGGGAGCAGGCAGGAAAGTGGAACGGAAGCCCAAGATCAGTTATGATCATATTAAATGGGGGAGCAGCCTTGATAGGCCATATGGTCTACTTCTGCTATTTCTTGTGTTCTTGTATGTACTAATAAATGAAAGTCAGAACAGATTTTTGTGTTTAACTTGATTGAGTTCTTTGATAAAGTTAACAGAGAGGGTTGATAAGAGTATGTTTGATGTGTTGTATGCCGACTTTCAAAAGGCATTTGATAAAGTACTTCACAACAGACTCGTAGCAAAATTAAAGCCATTCGGAGTAAAGGGACAATGGCAGCATGAATACAAAATTGGCTAAGGGATAGAAAGCAGAGCATAGTGATGAATGGTTGTTTTTCAGACTGGAGCAAAGTTTACAGTGGCATTCCCAGGAGTTGGTATTGGGACAACTGCTCTTTTTGATATATATTAATGACCTGGACTAGAGTATACTGGGTATAATTGCAAAGTCTGCATATGATATGAAACTTGGAAATATAGTAAACAGTGAGCATAGCAACAGACTTCAGGAAGATATAGGCAGGCTGATGAAGTAGGCAGACATATGCCAGATGCAATTTAATGCAATTAAGTGATAGTTTGGTAGAAGAATGAGGAGAGGCAATATAAATTGAACAGCACAATTTTAAAGGGGGTGCAGGAACTGAGAGGGTTCGTGGTGTATGTACACACACCTTTGAAGGTGACAGGACATGTTAAGAAGGCTGTTTAAATAACTGTTGTGATCCTTGGCTTTATAAACAGAGGCATAGAATACAAAAGCAAGGAAGTTATGCTAAACCTTTATAAAACACTAGTTAGGACTCAACTGGAGCACTGTGTTCAATTCCGGGCAGCCCACTTGAGGGAGCATGTCAAGGCCTTGGAGAGGGTGCAGAGGAGATTTACTAGAATGGTAGTAGGAATGAAGGACTTCAGTTATGTGGAGTGACTACAGAAGCTGGGATTGTTCTCCTTGGAGCAGAGTAGGTGAAGAGGAAATAAAACAGAAAATGCTAGAAATACTCAGCATGCGTGGAGAGAGAAACAGTTAACATTTCAGGTTGATGGCCTTTCATTAGAACTGGGAAAAGTTAGAAATGTAATAGGTTTTAAGCAAGTAAAAGGGGGGGAGAGGGAGGAACAATAAAGGGAAGGTCTGTGATAAGGTGGAGGGCAGGAGAGATTAAATGACAATTGGTTTCATGGTACAAAGCCAAAGGGAGTGGTAATGCGACAAGTAAAGAACCAAAAGTTCTGCCGAGGGGAGGTGTAAAAGGCAGGATCCTGAATAGCTGCCATCCAAAAGCAAAGGAAATAAGAGAAACCAAACCAGTAAAGAAAAATGAAACACAATGGAGCAGAAGTTTTATACAGTTCCAGCAGAACCTCCCAACTCATTCTATAAAAGCAAAATACTGCAGATGCTGGAAATCTGAAATAAAAACAGAAACAAAAAGAGCTGGAAATACTCAGCAGGTCTGGCAGCATCTGTGGAGAGAGAAGCAGAGCTAACGTTTCAGGTCTGTGATTTTTCATCAGAACTCTTGTATTCTATGTCTCGGCTAATAAAGGCAAGTTTCTCATGTGCCTTCTTGAACACCTTATCTACCTGTCCAGCCGCCTTTGGGACATGCACTCCAAGTCAAAAGATGAGGTGTTGTTACTCAAGCTTGCGTTGAGCTTCATTGCAATACTGCTGCAGGCCAAGGACAGAGAAATTGCATCTACCATTTACTTTATATTGCCTCTCCTCATTCTTCCTATAAAAATCTCAATACACACTTCACTGCGTTAAATTGCATCTGCTATGTGTCTGCCTATTTCACAGACAGGCAGGTTAACTGGAGATTTGACAGAGGTGTCACAAGCCTGAACTGTTTTGATAGAGTAAATAAGGAGAAACTGTTTCTAGTGGCAAAAGGGTCAGTGCAAGAACATTCTTACACAGAAGTAAAATCGACGTCTCTTGCCTGACCATGTTAGCAATCTTTGTGAAACAAAATGATAAAGTTTAAATCTACAGACTGCTGATGCAAGTTGGAAGTTAATCACATCCTAAGGACCTGAGCATAGAAGGATTTGCCAATATTGGAAATTAGTTAGGACAGTGGAAAAGCAGGAACTAGTAAATAGGTCAGCATAATTCCACATTGTGTGTAGAAAACACCCCATGTTCCTCTGTGACATGTTAATATTAGAGACTGGCCAAAACAACGGAGGAGCAGAAACCGGTGGACAGACGAGATGATATTGACTGGCTAGGATGGATTTAAGGCATCTCATGTTTCCTACTTGATATTTCAAAGTAACAACAGGTTAAACTGATTAAAAACAGAAAAAGCTGGAAATACTCAACAAGTCAGGCAGCATCTGTAGAAAGAGAAAAAGAGTTAACGTTTCAGGCCAATGACCTTTCATCAGAACCTGATGAAAAGTCAACCCACCAGCCTCTGTATTCAACAGATCATCCTCTGGCATTTCTGCCTCCTCTAGCGTGATGCCACCACCAAACACATCTTCCCCATCCTACCCCTTTTAACATTCCGAAGGGACCATTTCCTCAGTGGTACCCTGGTCCACTCCTCAGTCAACCCCCAACACCCCCTCACTTTCCGAGAGCTCAACACAAGCTTAAGGAATAGCACCTCATCTTTCAACTGGACACTTAACAGCCTACTGGACTTAACACCGAGTTCAACAACTTTAAATTGCAACCTCTACTCCCTATTTTGTTTTATTTTTCTTTGCTGGTTTGGTTTTCTTCATCTTGTTTCTCTTATTTCTTTTACTTTTGGATGGCAGCTATTCAGGATCCTGCCATTCACATCTCCTCTAACCACATCTTTTGTTTCTTTACTTGTTCCATTACCATTCCCTTTGGCCTTGCACCTTTTGTCTTTTAATCGCTCCTGCCTTCCACTCTATCACTTTCTCTTTCCTACCTTCCCCCCTTTCACGTGCTCAAAACCTATTACATCTCTAACTTTTCCCAGTTCTAATGAAAGGTCACAGACCTGAAACGTTAACTCTCTCTCCATATGCTGAGTATTCCAGAATTTTCTGTTTTATTTCAAATATCCAGCATCTGCAGTATTTTGCTTCTGTAATATCAACTCATGTTCTATTGTTAACTCTTGCACAAATACTGTAACTATATCAAATAAAAACCACGATTGTTACCAATACTGCGTCAGTTTCAGATAATTGGAAAGACTTCAAAAGGGCTACAAGGGTAACCAGAGGACACAGATTTAAGGGGATTGGCAAAAGAACAAGAGGATATAAGGAAAGAAGAATTTAAGCAGCAAGTTGTTGTGATCTGAAATGCACTACCCGAAAGGGTGGCAGAAGCAGATTGCATAGAAATTGGCTAATTATCTGAAGGGAAAAACCTTACAGGACTATGGGGTATGAGCAAGGGAGTGGGATTAATTAGATAGTTCTAACAAAGCAGACACAGGCATGATGGGTTGAATGGCTCCTTTCTGCTTGGTATCATTCCACGATTCTGTGAATAAGGGCCTTCGACTCCTCGTGCATGTGAAAGCTAACCATTTCGTCCCACCTCCACAGTTTTTCCCCGTAACCTTGTAATGATTTCCTTTTTCAATATATAGTAGTGGCGTTAACACCCAGGCTTGGATTTTGTTTGGCCCCTTGAGGCGAGGAACACTAAGTATCATGACTGTGGCCGGCAGCTGGCACCTCCTCGTCGCCAAGCGATCTTCCCGGGGGTGGGATAGGCTGATGATGGCCTTCCAGCCCAGAGGTCAACTGAGGTGTTTAAGTGGCCCATCAACGGCCAGTTAAGGGCCTCTTCCCGCCGCCACTGGGATCTTACCAGCAGCAGGGGGTGTCTGCACCGTGCAGGGAGGACACCTTGTAACACGAGGCGCCCTCCCTGCAGGCTTGGGCGGGGTGCGGCTCCCAATTTGTGGCCTACGGAGGACTCCCAGACGGGAACCAGTTTATCTACGAGGGACCTCCTTCCCCCTGGTCTACATTACTACCCACCCCCCTCCAGAAGGCCCCAGTGACCCAGTCTCACTCTCCTTAGGTCCGGAGTTCTAGTGCTGGGCCTGGATCCGAGGCTTCTGCAGTACCGGCAGTGGCCCGCTCCTGGTGGCACTGCTGGCCCTTTGATTGGCCGGCAGTTCTTGGAGGCAGGATCCCCATCTACAAAGGGACAGGGATCCCAGTTCCTGCAACTTTTATTTAAAAAGACCGGAGGATCGCTCGGTTGTGGAGTGGCGGCATGAAAAGGCAGAGGCAGGTTTCCCCCCTTTTTTTTGGCCTGCGCCAGGAGCCCCACCTCCAGCACAAAATCCAGCCCCCAAGATTCTCTGCAGCTAACACCACTACATTGTGAAAGTTCTACATTATTGATTAAAGAACATTTTAGTTAATAGAATGATTTACAATAGAATTGCTACAATGGCAGGGAAGTTGAAATGTGCAGTCGATATCCTGCATTATGCTTATGAATTTATGGGATTTTAGTTTTCCCCAAAGTATGCTTCATGCACTTCAGTATCTGTAATGAGGATCAGCGACATTAGGCATGTATTTTGTGCAATCAACTAACCTGCCAGTTACACCAATAATGCAGTGGACTTTCATATTTGGACTTCAATGGCATCTGGTAGAGGGGGAGAAAGGACAAGTGGGCACATCTACTCATTGAAA